>NC_052502.1:59464028-59764028 GCF_016617805.1 Bactrocera tryoni | reverse complement strand
ACACGACCGAACTCTTTTTTTTTGTAATTTCACTAATTTCTGTCAATATGCGTATTCCGTCTAAAACAGACGTAAGGATTTTTATTGTTTTTAAATATTTTAACTCTCTGTTCATTTTTGCAAAATTCAAACGAAACAAAACCAAAACACAAATTGCTTATTGACACTTTCTTCTTATGCATGTAAGCACATTATAGTCATTCAAATGTCTACTCTGCGTTCGTTATGCATTTGACAGGCTTTTCGTTCATTTTTTGACAGTAACATAGGGCAGCTTATGCACATTATAGTTAGGCCTTTACTCTCCAAAGTCAACAAGAGAAGCAAACCTAAGCAGTGTGCTCCAAACAATCGGCTAGTGGGCATATCATTTCGAGGGCAACCTCAGTGACCGCGATTAAAGTTGAAGCTGACTCATCAGCTAGGGGTTTGGTGAAATTTTTCTAATTTTTCAACTTGCAACAACTACAAAGACAATAGAATCATAGTGGCTAACTAATTATTATGCGCACAAGTTGAACGCAGTAATAATTTAATTTTTCAGTACTAGATCCGGATATGTTTGTATGCTGTCCACATACAGCCATATTGTACAAGAATTTTAGATGAACCTTGTTAAACATTAAATGGTCATGTATTACTTGAGCGATTCTTATCGCTTTGCTTGAACGTTCCCTTGAACTAAGCAGACTTGAGTAAAAATGTACAATAAAATAGTTGCAATGGATGTATATATTCGTTAGTATTTTATATTCTTCCATAAAAATTAAAATATAAACATACATACATAGACAGCAAATTGTCGTTAATTGCTGACTCTTTCTATACTGCCTGTATTCTTTCTGTAACTCCACGTTTTTATAGCGATAAATTAGTTGATGCAACAGTTTGCCTTCATCAATTGATCCCAACAAATATATTTTTCTTCCAGTAAAGCACTAAATCATGATGACTGTGGTGGCCAACCAGCATTGCGCGCTGCATTATGATTGGATAGAATTGCAATTTGCCTGCATATTTATTATTATTATACCTTGAACAGTGTGTTTGAAGTTTGCCATGAAGTTTGTAACACCCAGAAGGAAACGTTGGAGGCTCTATAAAATGTATACATATATAAATAATCAGTATGATGAGCTAAGTTTAGACATGCATATCTGTCCGTATGTAGTATACGCAAACTAGTCTCTCAGTTCTTGAGATAGCGATCTAAAATGTTGCGTTCTTTTCTCTCCAAGAAGCTGCTGATTTCTTGGAACCGCCATTAAAATAATACACACTACAATATATTAGGAAATTTCTAGATCGAACTACTGAACGACTTCTCAGTTCCTGTACGGAAACTTCTTTATTTGTGAAGGGTATTCTAGCTTAGGTGCAATCGTAGGTAATGTTTTTTCTTATTTTTACCACTTTAACGTAGGAGTTCAAAACTAATTAATATATTATATAACTAAATTCCAAAATAACTACACATTGCTTGAATTTTGGTTATCTTAAAATTTTGGATATTAATGTAATGATGTACTCATTTGTAATCAATGAAAGTCTCAATTTCGCTATTTTACGTATATGTTATCGATATATTTCTTCTGACTTCCTTATAAACTTTCTTTCAAACTTCTTGGCTGCTTCATCACTGTTCAAGCCTTTCTCAACACTTTGGAGTTTAAATAGAGAAAAAATTTAATAGTAATTAATACGGTGTAGGTTTTTAGCGAGACCATAAATTTGGGCAATTACACATTTTTTAAATAATTTGACTCTCTAAACTTAAAGTAAAGGCGACTCAAACAATCACCGACTATTAATCTAAATTTCAACTGAAACATATTCTAAATCAATCAATGTTTTGTTAAAAATGATTTTTGGTATAAACAACCATACCTAAGACGTACTATCCAAAGAGTAAATGTGAATGAACTGGAAGGCAGTGTAATGTAAACAAACAAATATTTCTCGTTTTCATCTTTTTGTTTTCTTGCTAGTTTTGTCTGCTTTATTTATGTTCATGTCTACAACTTTAACTTTGAAGAGAAGCGCTTAAAAGTCCGAAATGTCTGCCACATTTTTTTGTATTTTCCGTGAGCTCGCACGCCAGCGGAGATCGGAGTAAACTTTGCACTGGTTGTATGTACTTTGGTATGGTTGTTTAGAATTGCGTGTGTCGAAAATGTAAACAAACACGTTTTCGTTTTGATTTCTATTTCTCTCCTTTTCATTTTACGGAATCAATGACAAAGTACTTTAGGGATTACATTAGGGATATTTGTTTTCAAAAAAATTGTAACTTCAAACGTGTTTATAGCTCACTTTTCGCAGATTATTGTTGTAAAACTTGTCCAATTATAAATGTTTTGATGTAAGCTTTTAAATGATACAATGCTTAAGAATTTCATGGTTCACTTCTAAACAATCATGGATTTGAGATGCTTCACTTCAAATTTCAAAAGACTTCAACTTTTGATTTTATTTTCTTCTGTACATTACACATAAATTCTTTATGACTTAAATGAACAATTAACAGTAACATCATGGACAATTCACTTTAAACTATTTAAATTTTTTCACATTATTTATTTTTCTTTTTGCAATTTTTTAGACACTGCAGCTCATTTGCATTTTTTGTTTATATTTAATGGTTTCAGTAAAACGAACTTTTCATACATAAATAAATGAACCTGTATCAATATACTGCAGATCGCCACAATTTTGTAATACATTAAAATGTCTGATATATCGTAGTATTACCATCCATTAGCAATTAGTGCTACTCAAAAAATATCAACATTACTTGTTGATAGCAAATTACGGGCATCTATGACAGTAGTAAGGGCCATCATTAGCGTTGTAAATTTAATGACCAAACATCCAGGAATTAGGTTCATCGTTAAATTGAGAATCAATATGACAGCTTTGAATTTTATTGGAATATTCTAACACATGAATTTTAAATGTTTTTAATGCAGGGATGGATTGTCAGAATACTATGCTTAGAGAATACAGTATAATTTGATTTAATTAATAATATACCTGTGTGTACTGTGTATGTACATTTCGTTTATTTTTATTTATGTTTTTCTACAAAATCTCTACAGCTGACAACAATCAGCACTTTAATTCATTGACTGTGAAAATAGAAAATAAATAGCACATACCCACATTTTTTATTTAATTTCGAAATGTCGAACATCCACATACTATAGTACATTATGCTACAAGTTATAAATATACATATATGTACTTAGTATTATTTAAAGTACACATAGACATGTAACACATGTTGTTCACATAAAGGCAATGAACGCACGCTAATAAGATTGCTATAGTACGAAGCCAAAATCTATTTGGGCATACTAAGTATCTGTAAGAATATGCCTGTGTAATATAAATGCAGCACTTGAACTTTGTGCTTCAGTTTTCCGAATTTAATCTTATTTCAATTTTTTGGTTGTAGAGTCTTAACTGTTATAATCTTATAAGCGGAAATGTTTAATAAAATTTCTTTAAACGAAATAATAAAACCACAAAAATAAAAAAATGTTGAGAAATAACTACGTTCGATTTTGTGAAAGTCTATTTACTTATATGTATATATAACGATTTCTTAATTTGTTTTTTTTTTTTAATTTTATAAGAAAAATAGTAAAACGAAAAAATAACTATTCCGTAAAAATTTTTCTCCCACAATATTGTATGTACATATGTATGTATGTATATATTTAACAAAACAGAAATACCAAATACCATAAACCCTCGAAACTTTATAAATGAACGAATTGGGTCTAGAGCACCTTAATGAATCAGTAGCTTTATTTGAAATATCTATTCAAAATATATAACTTTGAGTCCTTCACAGGTGCTGGCAATACAGTTGGGTCTATTCATTTCTAAATTTTTTTCATAACTGGTTGTATATAAGAAATAGAACTTAGAACCCACAAAGGATTAAATGAAGGAACTGTCAAAATCACTATTATATTTTTTTAAACACCCAAAAAGTATTGGGAATTCTTCATTTAAATCTCCCGCTTATATAGAAGACAGATAAATATTTTTTCCTAGGTTGGTACAACTGCCTTTAATTATGATGCCAAAAATTAGCGCGATCTGCCAACTAGTGTGTGTTTATGTCAGTCGACCTCAGCTCTCGCGTCGACTTTGTTTTGATGTCTTCAATTTACTCAAAACGCTTTCTCCAAAGCGGTTCTTTGAGTTACAAGAATAACCAGATGACATGGAGCAAAATCAGGTGAATACGGTGCTTGCTCAATGACATTTGTTAAGTGTTTGACCAAAATTTAACACAAATACGATAACATTTTTTGTAAAATTCGACAAACACTACATATAATATATATGAATTACAATACTAAAACATTACTCATCTTACATTTTTATACTCTCGAACATGTTGTAGTAGAGTATAATAGTTTTGTTTACCTAACGTATATTTGTAACACTTAAAACTAATCGAGTTAGATAAAGGGCCACATATACTACATCAAACGAGACAAGTCAATGTAGTAAAGATGGAAATACATTGATGAAACCGACAACTTTCACGTCTACTACCATATAACACAATTTTAAATTACCTCTGGTTCTTTCTCTTCACAAAATATATATTATTCAAGCAGCCATGAAGATAAATAAACTTTGCAGAAATATGTCCTTCAAGGCTTTCCGCCTCACATTTCAAAATTGTTGAAATTGAACCGTACCTTTTCAAGTCCCCAAATACCGAATGTGTGCACTTTAATGCCTCTGGCTGACTTTTACTGTAAATATTTAGTAAATAAGTGAGATGGGAATATGTAAGGATATATTGATATTGAAACATTGAGAAATATTATATATATTGTTTTCATAATAACGTTCTTTTGTGCCAAAACTACGTAACATCGGAACAATACGTTCCATAATTAGACCGTCTCAATAGTATATTTTAATAAAAAGTATGCTTACTGTCACAATTTTTCAGCAAGATTTCACACAAGCGCGATTATGGAGAAGATATGAACTAGACGGTTTAAGAAAATGATGAAACCATAAATACTTGTACTGTCACTGAACTGCAGTAAATAGTAAAAAATCGTATTCTTGTGAGAAAAAGTAATCAAATTATAGAAGTATTCACACTGAGATAAATTTTAATTTATCTTTAAGCACGATTTGCTAGCGAGTCACATTAGAAACATAGCATAGAAAAAGGTTTTCTGTAATATAAACATTAAGTTCTTGAAACGTTCTGTTGTAGAAAAGGTATGTAAATAATAATGACCTAATTCTCTTAAAACCTTTTGACAAAGGAATACTCCCAAAAATAACAAAAATCATCTAAAACAACCACAACTTTTTCTGAATTCAGCGAAGAGTAGTTGCAAATATTCCGTAGCTAAAGTACCACCCATCCTTATAAATGCCCTCCGACATACTCATCTTTAGCATTTTTCGCTATATGCTTACAAAGAACAAATGAATGTTCCTTATTCAGAAATCTATCTGCTGTATTGCCATTACAAGTACTTTTCTGAACATTGGGTGCATGCCTTTGCTGCACTAATATGGTATATGTAGCCCCGTATAACATAGCTTGAAACACAGAATTTTATTTATAAACTATGTTTGAAAGACATTAACATCTGGTACTAATGCCCGCTAGTAGTAACAAGAAGGAAGAAAGAATTGCTTTTACAAGACAACTAAACAAACGAAGAAACATAACAAATGCAGATAAGCACACGGGAACATAATTACGGGTAAATGGAGTAAAGTGAACAACATACATATGTAAATACTCGTACTAATGTAGACACCGCACCGAACACGAAGGAAGCCAAAAATATAAATTTTAGTGTAGCATAACTGGAACCAATGTTTGGGTGAAGTGTCATATCTGCTTTAAAAGGCGACAGAAAGTGAACATGTGAGACAGAAAAGTGCTAATGGCACATTTTTTTAGATTTCATTCACCATTTGTTTATTTATCATATTTTTATGGTTAATGAATTTTTCGTATACTACGTATGTCGGGAGTGGAGTTGCTGTGATTTACATAGCAAGATGTTTTTGGTTATGTACCTTTGAAATGTATGTAAAACATTTCTGAAGAAGGTAGGAAATTACAGATGTCATTTTATAAATTCTTATGGGCCAACTGGCACCATAAGTCGTGTATTGTTACATACATATGTATTTTTGTTTAGAGTAATATATTTATATCCATCTTATTGCTGCGGTACTCATGTATGAATATGTGTTAGTGTATAAAGGCGGTATCAGAATTTTAAAACGCATCGACGTATTCATATATGTACATATCGTATAGTATGTATAGAATTGGTACGACGAAAAAAAAAAAAGGAAAAACGTTAACCTCAGTTGCAGCTATGCTAAATACCCTTCACAGGTGCATTTCTGTTAGTAACTATGTGTTTAGTTTGTATGGAAGCTATATGCTATTGTAATCCGTTCTGAACAATTTTCTTGGAGATTATATTGTTACCTTAAGCAGTAATCCATGCCGAATTTCGTGAAGATACCACGTCAAATGCGAAAGTTTTCCATACAAGAACTTGATTCCGATCGTTCAGTTTGTATGGCAGCTATATGTTATAGTTGTCCGATATCGGCAGTTCCGACAACTGAGCAGCTTCTTGAAGAGAAAATGACGTTTGCAAAATTTCAAAACGATATCGTAAAAACTTAAGGACTGGTTCGTATATATACAGACGGACAGACAGACAGACAGACAGACGGATATGGCTAAATCGACTCACCTCAACATACTTATCATTTATATAAGTATACACTTTATATGGTCTCCGACGCTTCCTTCTGGCTGTTATAAACTTCGTGACAAACTTAATATACCCTGTTCAGGATAAAAAAATTCACAAAATTTAAAATTTGAAAGTAAAAAGTGAACGTTTAAATATATTTTATATGAAAGTATATGTATGTATCTATGGATTTAAATTCGTCGAACCACGTTAACTATCAATTATTTGGTAGCAGCAAATTGGTGAAAATCATGGTAATTGCCTTCATCCAAAACATATAAACGTATGAGATGGTCCCACCTACATTAGGGTGGGTCTACGGATCAAAATAAGAAACTTTGCCGAAGGAACCATACCTCTAAAACGAATTTTGATGTCCCCCAATTTGGATCGAACTTTTGGGTAGGGGCAAATTTTGAAAAATCCCACATTGACCCATTTAGAGTGATCCAATCGAGTCCAAATGTATGACCGACCCCCACTAACTTTGGACGGCCGATCTACCCATGCCAGTGCACACCCCCCGGAACTCCCCTGGGGGTTCCCCATACAATCATTTCAAAAAATCACCATTTTTGGCCTTTACATGAAAAAATCAGCTAAATGGCTATGTTGCTCTTTATTTTTATTTATTTATTTATAATGATATCTATTTTTTCTCTTAAGAAATTTATTAAGTCAGAACATATGTAAATGAAAAAATTAATTTAGGTGAGATATAGAAAAGAAACTAAACAAAATTATTGTTTGAAGTCTTTTTCACTTTCAAGTCTGGGCAATTTCGCACGGCTCTCTAATGTCGTCGCCATAACAGCCTCTACATTTTCCGGTATAACCCGTTTGGAAACGCTAGCTAGCAATTGAACATGTCGTTCCGTTCCTTGTATGTGTGATGGAATTTTTGGATCATTAAACGGTGGATCATCTTGATTTAAATATTCCTTCAATGTATCGTACGGAATGCTTCGCGTGAATGGTGTTTCAAATACGATATTTATATCATTCAAATTGATCATTTCCGTATAACTTGTGCAATTAAAGTTTATATCTGGTTTTTTATAAACTCTAAGTTCCATTAGCTCGTCAACATCGTTTCGATAAGGTAGAATTTTCTTGATGGCACAGTCGCGCTTTTCTTTCCTATCATCAAACAACATTGATGACAAGATATTTTCCGAATGCGCATAAAATGAATTATCTTTAATTACTTGATTGACAATTTTGCGTAAACGAGGTTCTATCCACCGGAACCACGCCGCTAGAAATTGCATGGGCCATGTCGTATAAGTACTTCGAATCGGTGGAAAATTCGATTTTTCTGGAGCAGGGGGCATATTTGGCAATTCAATTTTCTGGAAGCCGTCCACCACCTAAAAATATATAATAATAAAATAATTAAAAATGGTTGACAATTATAATAAATGAGTGATAGCAATAACTTACCGGAAGAGTTTCACAAGTTTCGATTTGACGGCTCAGTTTTCCGGTTGCCGATCTTGGTCCAGTGCTGGTTGATTTATCGAAAGCTTCAAACAAATGCCGAAACGGAAGTTCGTTGAAGTGTGGAAGGCAAACAAACCAATGCAATGGTCTTTTTAACAGCAATTCGAATCGTCGTATAATTCCACCGTGTGGGCCAGTGTTTGTTGGCTCACCGTCAGTGCATATTCCAATTCATGTATCCAGTGATATATTTTTATCGTTGAAAAAACCATTTAATTTGGTTGTTTGTATTCAGCGGTTTCATGTTCCAGTCTTACGTAACCAATCAATTCAGAATTGGGTTCTCTCAAAATAACAAGATGAGGTTCTTTTACCATCCTAGTATGATACTTCTCATCAATTTTATCTATCGTTAAAGTATCATCTTTTCTGCCATCGAATGAAAACGCTAACAAATTGGTATCATCTAACCGTTTGTGAAGCACTTCTTGTCTGCATTTCTCTTTTTCTCTGCGAACTTTCGATTTAACCATGATGAGAGGTTTCCCATGCTTATCTTTAATTTTAAGATCTTGCAAAAGAGCGGTTCCCAATGCTGATGCTACTCTGTCAGGCACACCAAATCTGTCACATACCAAGGCAAAGTTAAAACAATCGTATCTCTCTGTGTGTTGTGAACTTGTGCTTCTATCCATATCTTCTTGAACCGGTGGTGACGTTGCTCCTTGCTCTTCAGTTTCCATCATAAATGCATTCATTGTTAGTCTTCTCTGATTATGTTGATCGTGCATGAACTCTTTGAGGCGTTCGGGAACCCAGCTGCATGCACATGGAGCTGCCTTCAAACCGCATTTACATGTTTCAATGTAAAAAATTGTTTCCAGAGATTTTACATACTCTGTAAATTGTTGGGTGTTGTTTCTTCTCTTGATTTGCTCTTGATACTTGTCAACCAATTTATTCAATTTATTACATACACTTTTTTTCTGCATTATTTCCATACCATATTTTTCCCAAATTCCAATCAACTTATCTTGTACTTGAATAATGAATGATTTATGGGAAAACTTTTTTTGTTCTGTTTTAGCACGTTTGCTTAAGTAAAAAATAATATCTCAAGATATTCAGATGGGTTGGTAAATTAAGATCAGTCAAATCAGTAGACACACCGAAAACAGTAACATCATGCTTGGGTATATGAGTCATTGGGTTTTCGATAGTTGCTGATGTAGTTGCTTCATCTTGCGGTGTAGAGGATGGTGGATTCATTGTAAACTTTTTGATTTGGAATGGTCACTTCACTTATTATTATAGTGGTTATTGCTTTAGTTCTCCTCACTTTCAGAGGTAATAAGAATGAAATGGTAATTTCAATTCTATTTCAAAATTCCCCTACCCAAAAGTTCGACCCAAATTGGGGGACATCAGAATTCATTTCAGAGGTATGGTATTCCAAATTTTCGACTGCGGCGCTTGTTTCAATGTAATATATTATACTGAAAATATAATGAAAATCGCGCGATTTTTTATTCCAAATTTTTGTTATATGGACGTAATATATTGCCCACTTTTCAGGGTCTTGTATAAATGGTTGGTTGGGTTATCTTGGTATTACCGATACATATACAATTTTTAATTTTCAGTGTTTTTATTATTTAAATAAAGTGGATTTCCACTTTAATGCATTGAAATAATAAAATTAATAAACATAGAGTCACTCTATGCGTAAAAATACATACGTTTTATAATAATTAGTGAAAATTGTATGGAAAAACTGCGATTTTACACCATTTTCAGGAGGCTGCCCTAGAGTCCCCCGTGGTCTTAGGGGGGGAAGGGTGCTATTATTCAAAAGCTCCATTCATTACCTTTCAAATGAGGGCGTAGCAAGCCCCCAGCCCCCTCCCCCATTGCGCAAAACCTCTTCAAAATGATATACTAAACTAAACATTCCCCCTTTAATGTAAATGTCTTATGTCTATTTATGCTTGAAAATAGAAATAAGTCACACGGAGCCCCAGACATAATGAGAAAATTCACTTTTGGTGTTTTTCCCTCAGCAGAAATAGAAGAAGATCTTATTTAGAATGAAGTAAAGTCTCACAAAACATTTTAATGGAACTGCCTAATTGAAGGAATTGTCTGTGAAAAATTTAATGGACCGAATTTAAATCTGCGATTCTTTGCTGAAATGAAATGAACTCGAACCATTTCTGAAGGGAATAGTAACAGAAGACGAAAAGTGGATCAAATATGGCAATAATGGGCGAAACACATATCTGTCCAAGCATGGTAAAGCTCAACAAATGGTCGCAAAGCCAGAATTGACGCCTTGAAAGGTTAGCAATCGAATAAAAACGCCCAAAATTGGTCAACACAAAGGGCTTCGTCTTCAATCAGGACAACGCTAGACCACACATCTTTGTTGAATCGGCCAAAACTAAGAGAGCTTGATGCATCCACCATATATCCCTGACTTTGCACTACCGGACTACCATTTGTTTCGGTTAATGCAAAACTTCCTTAATGTAGTAAAGTTGGCGTTAAGAGAAGCCTGTAAAAATTACTTGTCGCAATTTTTCGCCAAGAAACCAGAAAAGTTTTACACTAATGGAATAATGTCTCTATCAGAAAAATGGCGAAAAGTGGTCTCCCAAAATGGTACATATTTTGTTCAATAAAGTTCATTATAAATATAAAAAAAAAGTTGAAGTTTGATTAAAAATACGAAAAGACTACCAATATAAAATAAGTAAAATAAAAACGAATTTAAAGCAAGTAAGAAGCATACACAGTTCAAAATGCAGTCAAAGAGACATGGAGGAACATACATCAGCAACAATGAGGGTCATAGGGTAAATAGCAGACTGTCTGCAGATTGAAGGCGACAAGAAATGCAAAGGACAAAAATCTTCGTCGTTAAGTATTATTGATTTTCGAAAACTACTTGGTTGTTTATACCATACACATGTATGCCTGGAGTATTTCCATTAAATGTTAATTTCCAGCAGATACAGGTCAGAGTTCTGTACATGTACTATGTATATTCTCTAAAATAAATAACTTATTACACACAAATTATCCCCTATAATAACTGCTACATTGCATTTAAATACTTTAAAAACCATTTTTCTGTATCCACATTCTGCTTATTTCTCACTATGGCGTCACGTAACTATTTGCCGCATTGCAATGGATATCATATAATCCATATGTATGTATTTAAAGTCGAGTAAAAAGAAATACATTAATTTTTGAAATAAATATAAGGTTTATTTAGGATAGTCAGAATGATCTGATTAAGGTAAAATATGTATGCACTGTTCAGAGTTTGGCCGCAGGGGTGCAACTCCCTGCCATAGATCGCGTATATTTGTAAAATGGTTTTTTATAGTTTTTGCTATATTAAATAAATAGTCAAGGGCATATTTTGATGATGACAGCGTTGATTTTATCTCTTTTAGTTATATGCACTTTGCATGAGGATAAATAACATAGTTTACTCTTTAAAAATGAATATCATAAAAGCCATATGTACTTATTTAAGGTGTAAAATAAATGCATTGATTTTTGAATAGAATGGATGGTTTTATTTAGCGCTATTAGAATAATCTGATTTAGATGAAATATTTATGCACTGTTCTAAGTTTGGCCGTACGGAAGCAGCCTACTGCCAAATTCACTAAACACAAAGATATCGTATGTATATCGTAACCCGATTGTACTTATTCATCAGGAGATACACATTTTTATTATTAAATATAAGTATTTGTAAAACAATGGATTTTTAGAATCTTTATGATTTATTGTAATTTTGTAAATCTATTATGTTTCCATTCCGCAAATATTCAAAATTTTTAGCATTGTGGTACTCAAAAAGTTTAATGTGTCAAACATTCAAAAACTTTCCTGCAACTTTGTTTTAACTGTCAACTGCATATAACATAAAAAATAAAACAATGCGTTTTTATAAGCAGCACTATGTGCTTCTGTTGAGCTTTATTAAAAAACTGACTACACTTAACTTTAAGGTTTATAATCTAACCTATGCTTGAGCCGGCCTACGTGACCAAAGATGCTTGGTCAGCTAAAAGGGTTTGCGCGTGTAGAGCTCACCTGCAGCTATTTGGTTTTGGGGGAGAAGACATGGTTGCGCGTGTTTCGCTCACTTAAGAATTTAGCGGATGCGCGTTTAGCGCAGTTGCACTTTTGGTTGTAATAGGACTCCAAAGTATGCAAACGGTTTGTATGTTTCTAGCATATAATGTGGGAATGGAATTTATGTAGAAGTTCACAAAATATTGTGTTAACTCCTCCCTCCGAAATATCAAGCGTCCCCGCTTGATTAGTTAAGAAAATGGGATGTCGTTAAGACTTCTATGCTGCGTCCTTTTAATTACTGGCATTTGAAATGATTCCGGTTTGCTAATAATTATTTCAGGCTTTACGCGATTTTTGCATCTGAAAATTGCAATTATGGTAAGTACTAGGGCTAATAGCCCAAAATGAGTGAATAAACTGGATTTCACTAAAAGATTCAGAGAACTTATTTTTTTAATGTTTTTTATATTAAGCTCTTTCATAAGTTTTAAGGATAGAACTTCCTCGAACTCTGAATTTGAGTTTGAATGTTGGATTAAAGCAGGCAGTGGTCTCAAGCTATGTTGTTCTAAAGTTGTAAAATTCATGTTATTTATTCTTATAGTTTCATTAAAGATTCTTATCAAATATGATCCTCTTAATTTTCTAGTATTATTATTTGCAGTAATATTTCCTTCGAAATTATTTAAAAGTATTAATCCATTATTTATTTCTACAATATTTTTAACATGTTCCGTATTTTTTACGGTGCACTTATATGGTTTATTCCTTATTAAATTTTTATACAATTTTCGTTTTCCAAATTAACAATTTGGGTTTGTTTGCAAATTTGTATTTCATTTATTATTTTACAATCTTTTTCTATACCATAATATTCTTCATTACATTTCAGTATTTTTTCAAAATTTATCTTTAAAATAGTTTCGTTTTTACTTAAAGGCTTAATTATAATAGATTTGCAAATTTCTTTACCGGTTTTCGGTATTTTTATCATATAAATTAGTAAGTTTTGTTTTACAGCAATTTGAACATCTGCAAAATTCAGAGATTCTTCTAACGAACCAAATTGCAGATTCTCTTCGATAAAAATTTTATTTATTCTATGCGCTTCTTGATTGTTAGTAATAACTGAGTTAATAATGTTCGCTTTAGTTAAATGAATTGCTCTTTTAATATTTTCTAACTCATCTTTGATTATGTCAATTTTAAATTTATATTTAAGTATTAGGGCGGTTTGAAATTCGTTACTACTTCCTAGAGACTTTATTATTGAGTTGCTAATTTCTGTTATATTGTTTATTCTTTCTAAAATGTTTTTGTTGATTATTAATTGTTGGTTGTTATTCTCGATTACTTCTTTAAATTTGCTGTTGATGGCTATTAAATCGTCATGGTCGGGGTTGCCAGCTATCCATTTCCAGGCTGATCCTATGTAGTCTAGTGATCTTTTGTTTTTGTATTTAGGTAAAATGTTATTAATTGTTATGTTGATATTACTGATTTCGTCTGTTATAAATGGATAAAGAGGGTTGTTAGCTGGAATGTTTCGTATGAAGTTTCTGTTCAGTTCCAATTCCTTCCTCCATCATTACGATTTCTGACTGAGTGTAATCTAACACCTCAACCGAACCATCGCTTAAAATAAAGTTCAGGAAAAAGAGAGATCTAAAAATAATAAAAATGTTCTGAGTTAGTTTCGTATGCGGTCCTTGCGAACTATTTTGCCTGATTCTGTATTTACAGTGGAATGTCTGTTTTCCTTAACTATTTCCTCTTTGTACCTTTTTTTGTTCCTAATCTTTTATTCTGTTTAACAAAAATTTTGTCTCCTGTTCTATAGTCAATAGTTTCCTTTCTATATTTGTTATGATATTGCAGGTCCTTTTCCTGTTTCTCTTTTAATTTTTCTAGAACCTTTTTCATAGTTTCTTCTCTGTTAGTGGCATTTGAGGTAGGTCTACCGAAGAATATGTCAACGGTTGTTTTTCTGTAACAGAATGAACAGAATGGTTGTATTCGTTTACAGACCATTCCATTAATTCGTCGAAATTTTTATCAGAGTGTTCCTGTTTTAAGCATCTCATAATTTCTGATATTGTTGAATGGAACCGTTCTATTTGTCCATTCACCTCGCTTTTATAGGGTGGTGCAGTGAATATTTTTATATTGAATTCGTTTTCTAACATGAATTTTATTGGTTGAGAATTAAATGTCCTTTCGTTATCGAAAACTATAGCCTTCGGAATTCCAAAATAAAATATTATTTCTCTTAAGGGTTTTTTTATACTGTCTATACTTTTCCCGTCTATTTTTTTTATAATGGCTAATTTGGAAAACTTGTCAATAGAAGTCAGTACTTTATGTTTGTCTGTTGAGAAAATGTCTATGTGAATAGTATGCCCTGAATATTCTGGTAAGGGTGTAGCTCCTAATTTTACATTGTTTGGGTGGCATCATATTTATTTTCTTTACAAACTTTGCATAATTTTGTTATTTTTTTTATTTTTTCCGACATAGCGGGGAAATAATATTTTTCCAAAATCTGTAGCTTAGTTTCTTTTTCGTTTCTGTGAGCACGATTATGTTCCTCGATTATTATTTTATCTTGGGACTCGGTCTGAGTAATATCTTTAACTACTATTTGTGTGAAACGAATTTTGTAATTTGCGAAATGTAGAGGGTAGATTGATTGGATTTTTAGCATAATGTGCTCTGTGGTTTTTATACCATTGATTACCGATGGATTAAGATATTTCTTTAAAAGCGATTTTAGCGATTCTTCATTGTAGGTTGTTTCAGTTATTAAGTGCCTATGGTACATAGGAAAACTATTTCGAATTTGTATGAATTTTTGGAATCTTCTGATATGAAAATTTGGTTCTTGAAGACGTTTATGGGTATTTCTACTGAAGAAATTAAATTTTCGGAAGAGCTGTCACTACTGTGGACAGTCATTGAATTTAAGTTAGCGATTGGTGGTCGTGAGAGTAGGTCTGCGACAATGTTTGTGTTGCCTGGTTTATAAATGATTTCGTGGTTATATTCTTCCAATTGTGCCTTCCATCTCTTCATTTTTGCATTAGTATTTTTGTTGCTGAGAGCAAAGGTCAATGGTTGGTGATCAGTGTAAATCTTAACCTTTTTTGATCCGTATAGGAAGCATTTCAGGGACTGTAGTGCCCAAATTATTGCCAACATTTCTTTTTCATTGGCGGCAAAAGTTTCCTCTGCTCTGCTTAGAGTTCTTGACAGAAAGGATATTGGCCTACCGTCTTGGGAAAGTACGGCTCCTAGAGCGTAATTTGAAGCATCCGTGGTAAGCTCAAAAGCTTTTTTGAAATCTGGATAGTGAAGTATAACATCGTCTGATGTCAAGCAATTTTTCAGGTCTTTAAAAGCTTCTACTTGTTGTGCTGTTAGATTTAAAAGTGTCCTTTTAGACTGATTCTTGGAAACTCTTCCAAGCTCTCCTTTCAGTATTTCAGTCAGGGGTTTTGCAATTTGTGCGTACGCCTTTATAAATCTGCGATAATGTCCGGTCATTCCTAAAAAGGAGCGTAAATCATGGACAGTTTTGGGCCGTGGAAAATTTATTATAGCTTCTATCTTTTAGTGCGAATTCCATTTTGGCCAACTATTATACCGAGGAACTCGATTTCCTTTTTGATAAATTCACATTTATCGAACTGTACCTTTAAATGCGCTTTTTCGAGAGTGTCAAATATAATTGCAAGATTTCTAAAATGATCTTCTTTACTTTTGCTAAAGATAATTATGTCGTCAACATAAACGTAGCACCGAACGCCGATGTGTTTCCGTAGCACATCATCCAAAGTGCGTTGGAAAATGGCAGGCGCATTTCTTAAGCCGAATGGAAGTCGAGTAAATTCGAATTTCCCATTGGCAATAGAGAAGGCGGTCTTCTCAATATCTGCTTCGTTGAGAGCAATCTGATGGAATCCACTCTTAAGGTCAATTGTAGAAAAATACTTATTTGATCCTAGATTAGTTAGAATAGTGGTAACATCTGGAATGGGATATTTATCTGGTATGGTATCCTCGTTCAATTTACGATAGTCGATAACCATACGAAATTTTTTTAATCCTGAGGCGTCTTCTTTCTTCGGTACGACCCATACCGGAGAATTGTAGGGAGATTTCGATGGTCGAATAATGCCATCTTTAAGTAATTCCTCAATTTGTTTGTCTATTTCTTTTTTTAAAGGCATTGGATAGGGGTAAGTTTTGGAATATATTGGTCTATCGCTTTTAGTCCTAATTTCGGCTTTAACGTTCGTGACATATGTTAATTTTTTATCTGGTTCAGCAAATAATGTTGGGCAAGAGTTAAAGAGTTGTTTTAATCTTTCGTTATCTTCGGGACTCAAATGATTTAGCCTTAATGTAGTGTGTGCAATAGAGTTAATTGCTAACTGGTGGATGGGGTATTCATATTTATTGAGTAATGTAAAATAGTTCTCCTTAGTAAAAATTACTGCGTTTAAACTTTTCATTGTATCGTTACCTATTATGGCATCAAAGGTTCTTAACTTGGGCAAAATGTGAAATTTTAATTTACCTACTTCATCACCGAAAACACTGATATTAGCATGATGAGTAATTTTGACGGGTCCACCAACAGAATTTGCAATGAAGGGTTTGTTCGGAATGGGGTTCCTAATATAAGTTGGACTAATATAATTTTTGTTCGATCCGGTATCTAATAAAAATTTTAGTTCATTGCCATTTTTCATTTTGAAACGATAGTATGGCAATGAGGAGTTTAGTCTAAAAAATTGATATTGTCACTAGGGGTTGCTTCGATCTCTTCTTGTTCTTCGTTGTATTCGGGTTGGTAGTCCTGTGAAGACTCGTAGTACCCTTCAGGATATTCTAATATTTCATTATTGTATTCTATTGGGTCAGTTTCTGTAACTTCAGTATTGTAGATCCGTTGCATTTTATTAGGAGCCTGTATTATCTGTGATGGTGGTCTCTTACTAGCTTGATTATTATTAGCCTGCGCTAGTTCATTACTAAATGCTTGTGGTTTGTTACTGAGTGTTTGCTGCCTATTATAAAAAGTTTGATTTTGTTGATACTGAGGCCTATTCTGATAATTTATTTGCTTCGTTTGAAGAGAGCGGTCAAGTTCCATTGGTGTAGGAGATTTTGGAGGAAGAGGTGGTCTAAAGTTTGGTTGCACTGTGACGTGGTGTCGGTTTTGTCCGTACTGTTGATACGAATTTGGTCTAAGGGATTGGTTGTGAACATTTGTAATTTCGGGGTAAAGGGTCTCACTTGGGGTTTGAATGAGTATGACCTTGGTTGATTGTGGCTAATAGGTTGATTGTGGCCAATAGGTTTGGTATTGGTCGGCAAGCGACTGATACTATTTGTATGGTTCGTCCTGTAATTCATGTTGCCTAATTTGAGACACATATTGAGAGCCTGTGGTAAACTGGTTGGTTCCTTTACACTTAACAGACTGGGTAAGTTACCGTTCAGACCTCTTATAAATGTGTCGAGTGCCTTTTCTCTATATGTCGTTGTCATGGCATACAAAGCTTCTTCACCTAACTCCAGGCAATCGATTTTGTCTAGGATAAGCGAGAGATATTGATAAACTTGTTGATAAAATTCTTCAACAGTGCTACCCCGTTGTGCAAGTGTTGTCATTTGATATTCCAACGTGCTAACGTCTCTCTTGTCTGAGTAATGTAACATCAGACATTTTTTTATCTTACCCCAATTTAATGGGGTGCGGTGAAGACTCAAGGGCCGTGTCAGCTTCGCCAACTATCTTGTGTCTTATTGTATGCAGGATAGCAAAATATTTTGGGGTGTTCTTATTCTGTCCGTACATTAATAATATTCTATCTACCGATTTCCGCCATGAACTGAATTCTCCGTTTTTACCCGAAAATTCTCTTAAACATTTTACCACACCCGGAACTCTTTCGGATGCGTCCACGTTAATGCTAAAATCTACAGGATGTTCAACTTCTTCTTCGATTTGTGGGTGTAATATGGTCGAAACTGTTTCCGATATTAACGAAACGAGTTCTCTTTTTTGATTAGGAGTGAAAGTGGAAGGGATGTTAGGAGGGGAAACGTTAGTGCTGGATGAGTGCAGATTTAATCTCGACAATGTCGATGCTATTTGTTCTTCCTGACTCATTTTGTTCACTTGTTTCTGATTATTTAAATTAATTTTTTTTTTCTTTTTTTTTTACAGTGTTAACTTTTCTTTTATTATAACAATAATTATTTCCTTTCACATAACCTTACTTACTAATAATTTTAATAACAAACTTACATAAATATCATTTGCATTTTCCTGTGTTGATAGTGTTTCCTCCTTTGTGTGATTAATTTAGATTTCTCCTCTTGTAGTGGTATTTGTTGTATTGGTTCTATTTGATGAATTAATTTAAATCTTTCCTCTTGTAGTTGTATTTGTTGTATTTGCTGAATTAGTTTAAATCTTTTTTCTAGTAGTTGTATTTGTTGTATTGGTTGTATTTGATGAATTAATTTAAATCTTTCCTCTTGTAGTTGTATTTGTTGTATTGGTTGTATTTGATGAATTAACTTAAATCTTTCCTCTAAGAGTTGTATTTGTTGTATTGGTTGTATTTGATGAATTAATTTAAATCTTTCCTTTTATAGTTGTATTATTTTACACTTGTTTAATTTATTCTAAATTTTCCCCGTCACGCACTTTTTGTTCAATGTATTTGTATTTAGCTTATGCTTTTCGTTCGGCTGGGTTGATACTGCCCGTCCTTTTTCCGAAAGGTACTAAGGGGCCGAGTACGAAATGTTATTTAGGTTTCGTCCGCGAGTATAAAAAATATTATTATTTTTTCCTCACGGTCCCTGCTCGGGCGCCACATAAAAAATAAAACAATGCGTTTTTATAAGCAGCACTATGTGCTTCTGTTGAGCTTTATTACAAAACTGACTACACTTAACTTTAAGGTTTATAATCTAACCTATGCTTGAGCCGGCCTACGTGACCAAAGATGCTTGGTCAGCTAAAAGGGTTTGCGCGTGTAGCGCTCACCTGCAACTATTTGGTTTTGGGGGAGAAGACATGGTTGCGCGTGTTTCGCTCACTTAAGAATTTAGCGGATGCGCGTTTAGCGCAGTTGCACTTTTGGTTGTAATAGGACTCCAAAGTATGCAAACGGTTTGTATGTTTCTAGCATATAATGTGGGAATGGAATTTATGTAGAAGTTCATAAAATATTGTGTTAACTTATATGCAAAGGTAAAATAAAAAGTGGGCAACGTTAAAAAGCCAGTTATCAACCAACAGCTGTTGCGGTATTTTGTTGCATTTCTGGAGATCAGTTGAGACAATACTGAAATTTGGAAGTGGCTAATTTACTCACAGCAGTTAAATCTAAAAGCTAAACTGTAATTTTAGTATATTTTGAATATATCTAAGTTCTTGGCTTGCGTCTGAAAAGTGTTGAGGAACAACAAAACTAACCATAGCAATCATCAACCCCCAGACAACCAGAAAACTAATAGGTGGTGGTTATACATCAATTATTTTTCATGATCACTTGATTGTTTCCGTTATTTAGCAATTTGTTATTGGGTTTCTTATTTCCTTACTAACGTGAATGTTCGGTAAAAACTGTTAGCCAATCAAGGAAAATATTTCTGTATACTGTGTGTTTGTTTGAGTAGATAGATCTTGAATTAACAGTGAGGGGAGGGGGGTAGGGGTGTTTTAAATTTTTTATGTATGCGGTAAATTAATTTCTGGATACCGTAAAGCACTCTAGAATGGAGCACTGTGCTTGTTGATAGGATTGTATTTCGTATTTGATTAAACTTGCTTGTAGAAATATACAAATTATTCCATAATTTTTAAGTCGGTCACAGCTATGTATATCAATAGTCGTATCAAGAAATATATTTGCCAATTGGACACAGAAATTCTATTATTTTAATGCATTGACTTAAAATATATGTCTATCAATTTTTCACTCTTCAATTCACAAAAAAAATTGAACAACTCTGCTCATTATATATTGATGTTTTTTTACACACTTCTGTACAAATATATTATAGTCCTCTATTAATGAGTAAGAGACAATACATAATTCTATATATTTATATTAATAAGTATGTCAAAACCACAAAATAATGTTAAATGTTTCCCTAAAGGCGGAAGTATAAGAGTATTATGCGGTTTTCAATTGTGACAAATTTTGTGGTATCTGTTCGTCTGGGTGTGTTTATAATCCTCTTAAGTTCATATTTTATGCCCACTTATTTCTCGCCGCAGTGAAAGTCTCCCCAATTTCATTACATTTAAGAAAAATATGCCGTCTGTTGCAACAATGATAAAGCGTGCTCGCACGTTATTTAATGCCCAATACTCTGCATTTGCCTTTTACTTGCATACCTGAAATAGACTCAAACAAGTATCCCTGTAGGGAAAAACATTTTTTCATAAATTTGTTTTTCAAAATGTTTTGCCTTTTCCATAAACCCTAATAGTAGAGATTTGTTTTAACTTTTATTTCCTTCACCTTTTTAATAAATATAAATTTATGCATTTTAAAGTAGCTTTGATTTATGCTAGTTTCCTATGATATAAACACCATATGTCAATACTAATATGGATGTATTGACATTTTATTATTTATTTTTCCATCCTAAAGATCTCTAATATATCAAAAACCGGCAGTATTGAATTTAAAGTAGCATAAGCTATTGCGGTTAATGATATTCGCCATTCCAAAAGTATTAATAAACATATTTTATACAAATCCCATAAAATTAAGTGTTTCACGTTTTATATGCGTATTCGCATAATCTTATTCTATTATCGTTTTAACAATCTACTATGACACACATACGAATATACATTACCTTTCTTAAATTGGGAGATATTTTTAAAATTTAGGATGCTTCATAAGGATATAAGAAAGGTAGCAATAAGGTACCGTAAGACATCCTCTAAAGTGCAATCAATGTTCGTCTATTTTTATGGTGAGCGACTATGCTGTTTATCTTTGCTATTCTTAGATTAGTGCTAGTTCAGCCTTTCTTAAAAGCGTCTATAAACAAAATTTTCAGAGAACAAAACGAATGTTTTTTCGACCCACCCTAATATATATAATACACATCTGTAAAAGAGTTAAACAATTTGGCATAGTTTATTCTAGAAACGATTCGTTCCCGAGAGCTATCACACTTAAAGTAAATACAGCAAATACATGTTCTTTTTTACTTGCTGGTTATTTGATAGAATCAAATAGAATGTCTTAACATTCTACATATATATTTATACGGTCATCAATATGCCCCTATCATCTTTGTTAACTGCAAAGCTAACAAGAAAGGGAAATTTCCCCGCAAGCCTGGCCATAGCTGGACAACCCTTAGTTCATATGCTGTCGCAAAACTGGATAATTGTAGGCATTCCAACTGATTATTGCTTTATCGGTGTCCTCGCAATAAGGTTGCAAGGAAGTGTAATATAAATTAATATATACCATATATAATAAATTAATATAGTATACCATATATTAGTACAAACGCGAACTTCATCTTGAGGATCCGTCAAAGATCTTAATCTAACCTAAATTTACCAGCTTTACAGGGTTTCAAGTATCTTCGTTTTCTCATATCTCACATATAATGATTATCAATTTAAATCACATCGCGGTCAGCCTCTTTGCTTGTTTACATACCCATTGAACCTGAAATGCACCCCATCGCTGAACAAAATTTGGCTCGGAAATTTCGGATCTTCTTGGAGCTCAAAAGCCCATAGAGCGAAGCGATGTCGCTTGGGAAGATCGGGCGGCTTCAGTTCTTGCACAAGCTGTACACTTGTACGCTTTCAATTTAAGATCTCGACTTAAAATGCGACAAGTCATTCCATACGTCAGTCCGTGTTGCTGTGAACGGTGCCGAATCGACTCTCTACGGTCTTCGTTCGTTATTTTTTTCACATCGAATATTATCCAATAAGATGCATGACAATGTTGCGAATAGTACGATCGGATCGCCCGTTAGTTGTAAAGAATATCTCACAAAAAGTGTTCATCGTTTGTTAGAAAAAATAACGGATATAATACCATGTATGTATATATTTAAAAAACACACAGGGGGTACTTTCATGTGAACGCATATATTTTACCACTTTTTAGGAAAATTTTTTTTATGCGGCAACAATGTTCAATCATTTTAATATATTTCTATTTGTATTTTGAAATGTACAAAAAAAATTTTTGTTTTCGGTTTTTACATTGTTAATATCTTTTTTTTAAAACAAATTAGTCCCCAACAAAAAAAAGTAGTTCATGGTGATAGCTGCTGTTCATGTTGTCTGAAATAAAAAAAATCGAATGGATTATTATTCAGTAGTTCTGCGGTTATCGTCCCTACCAAATATAATCAATTTCATTAAAAAGAAATGTCGAACTTCAAAAAAAAGTCACGAAAATCTTGTTTTTTTTCGTTAACAATCGTTTTAAAAAAATATGAAAATATTTACGAAAATAAACAATTCTGGTAGGGACGACAACTATAAATGAGTACAAGAACATATGTAAATTTTAAAGCAATCGGTTGACAACTTTTTTTTTAGGACCATGACAGTTTCAGAAAATGATGATTCGAGAAAAATGCGTTAAGAAACGTAGCAGCTGCAGACTTGTCATGGCAGACATGACAGTCGCTTACGACACGTCGGGGACTATGAGCTGTAACTTATGAAATACTATGAATTTCGGTCTGAAATTTTCACAGCATGTTTTCAATAGGTTTTACCATTATACATATTATATTTTAAAAAATTAAAAAAAAAAATCGATGTTTTGAAGTGAATACATGAAAATACCTACCCCTTAAGACATTAACGGCTGGTCGAATGCGCAGCCATTTGAATGACCGAAATCCTTTCGACTGAACCAACACTTACTGGAATTGTGGCTTCAAAATGGTCCCTTAAAAGGGTTGCCAGCCTAATTATTATCACACAATGTAAAATGATAGTCACTGTAGCTTATTCATCTTACTGATAAACTGGTGCGTAGCAGTTGAGTGCTTAAGAATGAGCCCTCTAACCATATTCGCAAGCAGCATTATTTTTTTTGAGGCTTCTTATAATACTTGTTACCTTTTACTTCTCCATTTATTGCTTTCCTTTTTTACAGAATGCTGAGTTCGTAGTGGCCACCCACATTTCTTTGTGAAAGCTTCTTAGTCATTTACCGTCTTATTCTTTATGGTTATACATTGCAACCTTTTTGGCATTCGATATTCATTACTTTCGTTGTTTGCATTTCATACAGTATTGAGAAATGAGAAAAATTAAAAATTATATTTTAAAAGTAAAATGTACAGAAAGCATCAGTACATATTTCATTAACAACTTCCTGTAAAAATTTGTGAAATCGCATGAAAAACAAGCCCACCCTTCTTATAACAATTGACGACGCTGCGGCTTGAAGAAGTCTGATAACAAACGACGAACCACGTCCATGGTGGTCATCATCTTCTATCGATGATAAACAGATTAATAAAATAAAAGAATTGTTGCTTGAGAATCGACGATTAACAGTCAGAGATCTTACTTGCTTCCTTGGAATATCGGAATGATCGGATCAGTCAAAATCATTTGAAAGATCATTTGGGCCTACGATCACTAATTTTTTTCTAAAAACAGCGCCGAATTAACGTCTATGAAAAATTGCTTTACGACTACCAGGATGTCATTGAATGCATTATTAATGGTGATAAATCTTAGATCTATCTAATATCGTTGCAAAGGTGAGTCGAAGCCAAAAAAAGCAGGTCAAAGATCGGGCATATGTTGACAGTTTTGTTCGATTATAGAGGTGTGGTGCACTCGGAATTTCTTTATTGGCTTTAACCACTGTTTCGAGGATTGGAGAAAACGTTGGGACAAGTTCATTGGGGCCAAGGGAGATCTTTTTGAGAGAGAGAACATAGATTTTGAAGAATATATTAATTATTTTAAAATTATGAACAAACTCTTACTACTTTTTACACATAGTAATACATGTTAAGTGATAATAATTACCACATCTCCCATATACTTGATTACTTTGACTTTTGCATCATATATCCAAGTAAAAGAATTAATTAGGTTGATAGCTTTTTCTTGGAAGCAAAATGTAGTAATTAAACTATGGTAAGTGAACCTATGACTAACTGATAAAAAACCATTCACGGTTTCGTCAGGTAGTAAATTCTGAATGGAGTTGCAACAAATTTTAAGATAAATAGTTGCGAAGGTATAAAATTTTAATTTTAGCCCTTCCTTACTTATTTAAAGTATAATATGATACTATTTCATAAATAACATTTTGAGTAAGCACATGTCATGTGTGAACATTTCGGTGTTTTTTACCTTTTCCTTTTGCGTCATAATTCTAAGAGGATTATGAAATTGCAATTTAACTAATACCTTTGCACTATTTTTACAATGATAACCCACGGTTAGCTTAGGTTAGTCTGGTAGGCTAATGACCCACGCATAGCATCAGTTTTGGTCCTTTACTAATACCTTTGTAATGTTTATACAATAATAACACGCATACCTATATGAAAAAAATAATATAAAATAATGTACATTGAATTTTGATAAATTGAAAATGCAAATTTTAAATACATTTTTCTAAAACCGCATGAAAACTATTTTAGGAAATTTACGTGACATTTACAGACTGTGTGGCCTTACTAATGATACCTCTGGCAGTGTCTCACACCGTGGGACCCTCAAATACAAGCCTTGTTTTTGACATTTCCTGCAGCCTTCTCTGATCTGTCAGGTCTATTCTTCAAGCGTGTTCCGTTATCATACGTGAGCAGTGCAAATTCCAAAAAAGTAAAATGTTTAACGTTAAATATCCGAACAATTCTTCCAAGATTACAAAACTACGAAATCTACCTTCTCTTTTTATTGTAATACAAAAAACCAACAGTATAAGAGATTATCACAAATTTTATTTTATATTTGGAAATGAACTAGCAGTAATAAAGCAGAAGCCGTGTGACCTCACCAAAATTAAATACAATATCACTATTTGTCAGTACAGTATTGCTGCTCCTACTACTTGCTTCTATGATACACTAATGCAAGAAGGCAAGAGAGAAATATATTTGCTTAATTTTAATTTTAATCAAAACTGGTAATTTAAAAATTTTGAAGCAAAGATTATCTGTGATTAATACTTCTGATGTTGTCATAAATATTTCAAACTTTAAATAAGAAGTTTTATCTGTGACATAATTTATAATTCACTTTAACAAAAATGACATTACACTGCTGCTACTAAATTATATCACAAACACGCATTTTTCGTTGATATATGTATGTATATGATAAATGCACAAATCATCAAAAACTGTAAAATGCTCCAAATATTGAGTACAGCGATATGAAAAGAAGTTTTGCCAAACATAGTTCGCAGTTTCCAACTAACTTTCTTTTCTTTTTTCATACATGTAGCATTTGAAACCAGAAATATATTCTTCGTTTGCGCCCCGTCAATCGTAAAAACCATCGTATAAGAAAAATTGCAAATTTAAAATCTCTTCGTTGATTATTCTAAGAAAAAGTGGTTTTCCAACCACCGAAAAAGGAATTGAAATCTTACAATTTTTCTACTTGGTATATTTGAAATATTTGCAAATTATACACAACATTATACATTATTTTTTAAACATTATGTTTTTTTTTATTCGCACCCCACATCAAAGCATAGTTAAATATTTACAGTGCTCTCGAACACATTTGTCACAACGCAGACTTTTTTAACGCCAGTTATAACAACCCAACAAAATCAAGTGCTTTGGTCATACCTATGTTGATATTTGGTAGAGAAAGAATGTTTACACAGGAGCACACACATGTTTTTCCCTCAGTATGGATATATGTATATACATAACAACATATATTTATATATGTATACCGCATATGTGGACATAGAGATGTAACTCAAGACTACTGGTTGTAATAGTTAAAAGTCCCATGCATTCCACATACTATTATATACATATAATTAAAAGTGCGAACCTGCAAAGACGATTTATGGACTATGAACTCGAATTATATATGGTCATATTATATATATAACATTTCTATTCAAGGATCGTATTGTATACCAACAACAACGGGCGTTATTGCACGATGTAGACCGACCGGCTGTAATCGATACGGACATGTGTCACGTCTAAATATGAACACATTGCGCATAAAGTTTGGCGACTTGCTATTTTCGAGAAATGATCCAGAAAATTGACTACCAAGATTATACGATTTAATGTCTTGGAATATGTTAAATCAGAGATTTACGCTAATTAATCATCAAAGATCGAAGAGCTCGAAGACAACATTCAGTACACTATAGCCGAAATTCCAGCAAAATTCTACATCGGGGCATCGAAAATTGGCACAACACTTTATATTCTTTGAATGGGGTTAGGGGCTCTGTTATAAAGCTGTTCGTGTTTTCCACCTCTTCAAGATTAGGATGTTGAAAGAAAACTATTCTAAGCACATTCCGAATTATAGATCCCATAACTTTGCAATAAACTCGATTGACTTATAATTTAACTTCAAGAAATACGCACGAAATACGTTTTTGGTAAAATCAGACAGTTCTTTTGTTTTTTGCATTGGACAATTCCCCAATTGTAGCTTGCCCTAATACCGTTCAGAGCGAAAATGCATTGAAAAAGTTGAAATAAAAAAAAACACAAATAAAAACCAGTTTCTTAATAAGATATTTATTATAGTCACCTTATCATATTTGCTCTGCATTCTGTGCTGGGCGTACAAGCTGCATTCCACAAACTCTTACAGAGTGACGCTAACCAAGTAGTCTTCAGTATCCAAAGAAAGGATTGTGCTCGTCGTATATTTTTGTAAGGTAGACAAAGAGTGAACTACGCGCAAACGCTGCTACTTTTATGGCAAACATAGTCAGCTGTTGCGTGTTGCACGTATCAAGGATCATTTAAAGCATTTGTCAGTAACCTAAAAATTGACGCAGCAGCAGTGACGTCAACTACTTTCGCAATGGAGATGGCATAATGGACAGGCAATCCGTTTCGCAGCCGAAGCTGCCAAGTGGTGTGCTTAACACGAACATGGAAAGGTAACAACAGCAGGCATATACCTACAAGTGCCTTGTCCTTAGTCACAGCTACAACAGCTATGCATTGAGATGAAATTAATGCGAAGTAAAAATGTTTTCAGATTATTTGGCATTAATGCGGGTATAGTTAGTAGTATATAAGGAATTTAACAGGAAGACTGCGATGGAAAGTTATGCAGTAGCTGAGCGCCTAATGCACTGACTTTTAAGAACCTCATTGAAAATTGTATTCGCTTGCAAGAAAATTGAATGGAAAATAGAACGCTTAAGTTAAAAAGTTGTGAAAATCACCAGTATGGTGGCACACATAAAAGCAATAAGTGTTGAGAAGCAAGTACGCTCTAAATATCAGCACCTTTCTCACATGATATTACATAGGCACATCTCAGGTGATACATAGCAGCAATTGGCCGCAGTTACCGTCGTTTTCTACAATGCCAGCTGCAGCACTACACATAGCAGTATGTGTTAAACGCCGTAAAGAATTTTAGAAAATATGCAGTGATTTGATTGAATTGATAAATTCTTACAACCGTATTTATACAGTTCAATCGTTTAGCATCATCTAAATTCGTAGACACCACCATAAATCTTGCGCATAATATATTGTAGTTATATCTGCATTATTGCGTCTGTTATTTCCTAGGATAATTTTGTTCCTGAAACCCCTAAAAATTAAATTTTTAACCTCAAAAAAATTATTGAACATAAACAAGATCCTTATTTCCATTTTAAACCGTGTCTATGCATGATACTTTTCTTATGTTTTAAAGCAAATAAAATTGCAATTTAAAAAAAAAATAACGAAATTTAGTGCTCTGGAAAAAAGTTTGATTTGCCTTTTCTATAAATACATTATTTTAAAAGGTTTACGAAATTATTGTCATACATCAAATGTATTTCGGATTTAAACAGTACACCATGTCGTATAAGCAACGCAAAATTTATACGAGTAGTATAAAGCAAATTGTATGAATGCTCAGTACATTTTATTATGCCCTGAACAGAGTATATTAAGTTTGTCACGAAGTTTGTAACACCCAGAAGGAAGCGTCGGAGACCCTATAAAGTATATACATATATAAATGATCAGTATGTTCAGCTGAATCGATTTAGCCATGTCCGTCCGTCTGTATGTCTGTATATATACGAACAAGTCGCTCTGTTTTTAAGATATTGTTTTGAAATTTTGTAAACGTCATTTTCTGTTCAAGAATCTGCTCATTTGTCGGAACTGCCGATATCGGACCATTATAACATATAGCTGCTATACAAACTGAACGATCGGTATCAAGTTCTTGTATGGAGAACTTTCATATTTGACAATGTATTTCACAAAAGTTGGCACAGGTTATTTTCTAAGATAATAATGTAATCTCAGAAAAAATTGTTCAGATCGGCTTACTATAGCATATAGCTGCTACAAACTTTTGCATTTGAAAAGATATGCTCACGAAATTTGGTATAGACTATTTTTTAAGACAACAATGTGATCTCCGAAGAAATTGTTCAGATCGGTTAATTATAGCATATAGCTGCCATATAAACTGAATGATCGGAGTCAAATGCTTGCATGGGAAACTTCCTAGCATGTTAAATATATTTAAGTTAAGTTATGTACAGATATGTTAGACTATTCTTCATATTCAACCCAAATAAACAATTGACAACCGCCATATATAATATACATGTGGATGGTTCAAGTAATAAAAGTTTAACTTTAAGGTTAAGATATTTGAAATCAAATTTGTTTTGTTATGAAGCAATGTGTTCGATAAGACTTTCTTGACAAATCTATATAGTACATAGTACATACATAAAAATGAATCGCCAAACTGTATGTACGCTCATAATTTTCATACGACTGAACCAAATTTGATAATTTTTAAAATGTTCGTTGAGGTTCAAGGATGGTTCTTACGGAGAGAAAAAATCGAATAATTGCCGAAAAACCCCTAAAACAGCCCTTTTCTTTTTCCCATACAAACAAATGAATGTTTGTTTGTTAGTAACGCTAAGAGAACGGCTGCACCAATCTTGATGAAATTTTCAGAAGTTGTTCGTTGTGGATCAGGGAAGGTTTAGAAATAAATCTACATTATACTTTTCATAAAGAAAAGTCTGAAAATTGGATGATTCCAAAAAGTACAAATTTTTTGGAATTTTTGTTTGTTTTGTTTTTCAATGTTTTGATTTGTAAATTATTTGAATCGTTCAATTTCGGTCGCTTGCTTTTTTATTCTGGCTATTCAAAAGAAAAATTATTGAAAATTATTCATTGAAAACTTTACGTGTGTTTTACACAAAGAGGTCAATTGCAAATTGAACTTTGTTACAAAGCCACGAAGAGGTCGCCCTAATATCGGTCGGCGTTCTTTTTGCCATCAACGTATGGCAGCCCAAGGCAAGGCAAGGCAAGAAGTACTTCCAGGATGCGGTGACAAACCTACGGAATTATGGATCGCGGTCAATCAGCAAGCGATCGTCACGATGTCACAGCATGACTTTTCAAACAACAGTTACGATGTTTGATTGACTTTATCTTGAAGCAACGTATATGTGGTGCTGTTGGATGCTAGATATACACTAATGAGTGGCAAAAGACAGGTTTGCTGCGTTCTTATTTTGATGATGGTTACACCAGATCAAATTGAAATCATTTCTGCGGAAATTCCTGATGTAGAGAAAGATCCAGTATTATGCGAAGTGGTGGAAATTAATATGGTTCATCTTTTCGGTTTGTATGTCTGACAATAAATGCACGAAACACCATCAACGTGCTTTTCTTTCGGAAACACAAACTGGAAATGATGGATATCAAATCTATCGGCGTCGCTCACCAGATAACATAACATTCAGCAATCAACTTACAAGAGTTTATATTGAAGTTGACAACACATGGATCGTACTATATTCACCATTATTGTCTAATTCACATTCATTCAAACTCATATCAATGTTTAATATTGCAGTTTGGTGAAATCGATAAAATACGTTTGTAATTACGTCACCAAAGGAAGCAACATGGCGGTTATTGGTCTTGAGCGATATGGTCGATACGTGAATTGCAATAAAGCGCTTTGTAGGTTATTTACTTTTGCAATTCATGACCGTTTTCCGACGTTTGTGCGTCTCGCAGTTAATTTGGAGAATGGCCAAACAGTGTATTTCAACCCAATGAATACAGTACAGCCAGTGGAAACACCGCCAGCAACAAAATTAACATTGACGAGTTTTTTCTGAACTTTCGTCAGTGATCCGTTTGCGAGAACATTGCTCTATTCGGAAATACGCTGATATTATACATGGAATGCATCGAAGAAATAGTTGCGCAGAAAGTACGGCCAATCATTAGATTGACATCCAGATGTGTTCTCAACTAATGCATTAGGACGAATTTACACAATCCACCCGAAAAACGACGAATGCTTCTACCTTCGGTTGCTATTGATTAATGTACGCGGTTCAACTTTATTTGAGTCATTGCTTACTGTGAATAGTACGATGGGTGCAAGTTTTGGAGTAGAAAGCCAGCAATTACAATTGTATTTACATCTACATTTCCACATATCAGCCTTCAAATCCGCGTCAGTTATGGGATACGAACAAAAAAGACATTGCCGAAGACATTTTACAACGCCTTCGCTAAAAATTGGAAATGGTACAATTTCGGTTGATACTTCCGGTGGTTCGATATCAATTCCATCTTCCCTTTATCAATTCACGAAAGATGAACTCATCACAAATGTTCGGACATTGGTCAAATTATCGTAACTACGATTCCTTAAGTGCACGCGCAATGTTAACTGACAAAAATACCGATGTTGTTGACTTAAAATGGAGAATTGCGCTCATACAAATCGATCGATCGTCTTGACAATGAAGACGACGCCGTGAATTATCCAGTGGTATCTCTACATTCTTTGGACAGGCATGGTATGCCACCGCATCATTTGCGTCTCAAAGTAGGATCTGTCGTTATTATGTTTCGCAATCATCATGCCCCGAAACTGTGTATTGGTACCCGACTGATTGTGACGCTCCTATCGAATACAAGAGGCAGAATGATTGATTCTACTAATTCCTTTGAGTTCTAACGATTTCCCAATTCAGTTCAAACGTATTTCGCTTCCAGTGAATATTGCATTTGAGATGACAATCAACAGGACCTAAAGATAATCGCATAGTGTGAGGCATAAATTTGGAAATGCTATGTTTTTCACACGGCCGTGGCGTGCTCACGAGTTGGAAAACCATCTTTTCTGTACACCGGAACAGAAACCGAAAAATGTTGTTTATCAAGCTGCGTTACTTTGAAAAAAAAAAACAAAACTGAAATGATAAATTTAACTTTCTTTTCATTTCAAAACACATTATTTCAAGCAGGACAACGGCTGCGGCGTCAGCTAGTTAAAATAAAGTCACATTTATCTACAATTTCATTGTTCCATCAAATCTAGACTAGGAAAATCAATAAAATCGGATCATAAACAAAATGATTCCTACATAGTTCTAATATACATATGTATTAAAAGTAAAAAAAATCATTTCACTAAATAATAAATATTTATCATATTTTTATATTTTCAGACGATGGCATTTTAGTGAGAGGAAAAGGCCAAAGGATACTGCACTATCTTGTGGAAAATATTGACACCAAGCAATGCATAAAGGTTTGAACTTCGGTTGAGCCCTAGCTGCTGAAGATTTGTAGAAAATACTTCTGTGTCCAAAAGAGCTCAAATATATTTTGGAATCTGCGTTCGGAAACACAGTACTGTTCAGTGGCAAAGTTGCTAAAGGGTAAAATGAGGTTGGCCTTTTGAAATTCAAACGAGCATGGTTACATTTCCATCGTTTAATACTATGTGCAGCTAACATGAGACGACATAACTTTCCTCATGCCAGAATTGGAAACACAAATATCCGGTAAAGAGCAGAATATTGGTATTCTTGGCTGCGATTCATACCACAACCAAAGCAGGAAGCTAACATCAAGTTGTGTTAGACTTCTAAGTTCTTTATTAGCGGTTCCACCTTCTTTCACAAGGAAATCCATATATTATAGTATACATATATGGACCTGTCAACCAAATTGACCAACTTTTCGTAAATTGGAAGTGAAGACGTTTACTACTCAAAACAGGCTCACATATGTGGAACATACTCTGAGAGACGAACACGCTGGGTTACGTCCTCAAGCTGTATGACCAACGGTACAACAACTATAAATAATGTGAAATGATCCAGCCTGGTTGCTAGGTGTAGTTAGAAGTACTTGAGGTAATATTAGCTATTGCCTAGATTATTTTATTATTTAACCCATTTCCAATTGGTGTTCGATTAATCGAACAGCAAAGTTGTCTATTTTGAATAATTGTTTTAGCTGTGAAGGTAAATGATATCAGGACGATAGTGAGTATCATATATTGCTTTGATATTTTGGCTATTTGCAAATTATATTTAGCAACCCCCAACTCCCCCTTAATTTGATTGGGGGAGGGGTTGAAAAATGCCTTGCCGGTAGACCTTTTTTGTAAATTTTATTAAAAATATGTAAATAAATAAAACTAAAAAAATAAACATGAGATCTTATAGGAAAAGAACCAAATATTATTTTACAATAAAAAAATCAACACCTGACAAAACATGGATGGCACAGGTATTACTCAAAATAGATGTTCCATTGATCGAACAGTGGCGGTCATGACATACAACATATCGTAATATAACAACATATCGTAATATAAATGAATAGACAAACTTATTTCAGTAAAAACAAATGTTTATTGAATATTGGCTATTTTTGATTATTTAGATAGTATTTCATGGAAATCTTTGAAACTTCGAGTGCATATGCTTGGCACATTTTTCACACATCCAAACTGTTGGTTTTCCACAGTCTTTCAATTGACATCAACGACATTTCCCTTGAGGTTGATGGACGTTGAGGTGTTCACCAACCACATTTGGTAAGTTGCGTGGTCTTTGGAACTCCAGATCTTCATCCACCTCCAATGCTTCTTTTTCATCGGTCAACAAAAGAGACTCAGTGACTGACGACTTGAATTGTTTTTGGCTCATTGGCTTCTCATTCTTATATTTCGCGACCAAACAATGCAATTTCCATGCATTCACAGTGGAAGATTTTACGGTGTTTATCCAAAGTGGCCAGTACCATTTCTTTCCACGGATGTTTACTCGATAATTTTGAATGGCATTATCGTGGAGATCAACGCCACCCATTCCTTTGTTATAATTGTGAAGCACAGCAGTTTGATCCACGTTGACAAATTTCCCATTTTCTCCCAGGCTCTTCTTAGAAGCTTTAGTTGCCTTTTGCCAACGCCGAACAGGGTAGAGTGGCAGAATCTGGTCATGGTTTGTAGCAATGGTGACCTCCTTATTATCTTGCCAGCGACAAAGGGTTATCTGCTTCTTAGAATCGTACATATAATCACGTGCGCCGCGAGGCAGATCTTTACCGGTCTTCATATTTATGGCTTCCCCAGCTACACGATTGCAGCGAACAGTTCCAGTTGCGCAGAACCCTTTTGCTGATAACAGGCACAGAAGATGATAGGAAGTGAAGAAGTTGTCGAAAAATACCACGTGACGCATAGGTGCTTCGACGTTGCTGAGTAAACGGAGAACGACATCAGCTCCAAGACCAAGCTCTCTGTTGTATTCATCGGATTGTCCACAGTATGGTATAAAACTAAACAAATAGTCCGTTGACGAACAGAGGCACCAAAGTTTATATCCAAAACGAATCGGCTTTCCCAGAATAAACATTTTGCAACTGTGACGGCCGAAATAAGGCACCATCTGCTCGTCTATAGACAAAAACTCTGACCAAATGCCAAACTGTTTGACCTTTCTGTTTATGATGTCAAAGAATCGACTAAGCTGAAATCATTAAAATATATATAAGGAAACTTGAATAACGATAGTGTAATAATTTATACATAGTACCTTGGCCATCTTATCATTAACATCTAATTCATCATTATTCGCAAAATGAATGTATCTCTTCACATGCATGAATGTAGCTCTTGCCTGATGTACTATTGCAATTCCCATTGACAGCTGCGAAGACCAATAATCCTCAATTGAAGGCAAAGTGTGGTAGCCCGATATCAGTAAAATCCCCAAAAATCTTTTCAATATAACCACGTCCAAATGAAAACCAGCGTTGTTCTGGGCCGCAAATCGGTTAGTCTCAGTTATGATATAATCCAACACCTCCCCATCATAAAACTTTGAGAATAATTGTATTGGTAACAGATCCTTTAGTAACTCACACACATCTTTCTGCATATCGGTCAACGGAGCTGCCTGAGGCGATATATCGTAATGAAACTCCTCCTTTCCTTTGTTCCTGGACCATGTTGGAGTTCCAAATGAACTCACTGGCTTGTAGCTGACTCTCGGTTTCTTTTGAGGTGGACCAGTCGACACAACCTCTTCATAAGCAATATCCATATGAATGTTTCGCTCTCTCTCAATTTCCAAATAGCCGGCAATCTCAGTCAAAGCAGTTTGATCTTCATTAATTGCGATGGTATTCTCGTCGATTAATTCTTCATCGGATAGTTCATGTACATTGGGTGGGAGTACGTTGACACACTGAACCGGATTTTTGTCATCGCTCCAATTCTCTAAAATATCTTCAATATTCCTCATTGTTGTTTTCTTTGAACGTGCCGTTTTGCAATTCTGGAATCGAGGAACAATACAAACACTCGGAATTACACATCAAACGAAACTATATTCTAATAGATTCTCACCATTTATTTTTCGAAAAACTATTAAAATGTAATAATATGATAAGCAGGCACAAAACAAGTCTTTTCTTCTGAAACACACAAAAGAAATGTCAAAGCGCTATCATTTGGCGGGAAAAATTGACATTTCTCATTTGTATGGGATTTTATGGTATGTGTTCACCGCCAGTGTTCGATTAATCGAACAATTTAATTTTTGACATATCGGGAAAACGGGAAGAGGTAGAAATTTTTCGATGACAGATTTGGAATCAGGGGGCCGCAATTAATCTAAAAATGTACCTTAAATAAAAAAAATTTTAAAATTTTTGCAGCGCGGTTGGAAATGGGTTAAAACAACACGTAACCCTTTTTCGTTTATTTGATGTGTTGCCCATTGTGAACAAAATTAGTAAAATATTGTGATGTAAATCCAACTGAAATAAAAAACAAACAAATCAGTAACACATAAGACCGTAGTGATCTTTATTTCTAAAGAAAAATAGTGAAGGTAAAAAACTGCACATAATTGGACTGAGTTTAAAAAGGTAAGAGATAACTCAAAACTATCCCAAAACAATCTCAGTAGGAGGTAGTACTAGTTCATAACATAATATATTTCGACTAATTGTACTCCAGTTATAATGAGACCATGATGGCACCTATCGGAATTTACTGAGAATAACAAATATTTAGTGTTACCCTATATTAAGAGAAGAGTTTTCGATATACAATATATGTTTTGTAGTGATATTGGAAGATAGCTATAGATAATCATGCTATTACTTACTGACTTTTGTATCTGGTACTGGTAATAGCAGCTACCATCGGGGACTTGTTTTAGTTACCTCTTCGTCCAAGGACTTAGACATAAGTACATTGGGGCAAATAAGAACCTGTAAATTGTAATTAAACTTCCCGCATAGATGATATTTCAAAAAAATGTATTTTGCTAAGTTGGCAGGACTGTCCTTATTTACTATGCCAAGTCTATTTACAACTGGTGATTATGTTAGCAGACCCAAGTAGTGTGTTGCAATTTATAAAATGGATAAAAATATCAAACCAAGAATTTGTTTTAAATGTTGGAAAAGGTAATTTAGTTTTATCAAACACAACGAATTTTACAAAGCCTCCAAAGACGGTCAAGAGATCTTGGATGAAGTGAAGGATGTGGTGCTTGAAAATCGTCAAGCAAGTGTTAGAGAGATGGCAAAAGAGCTTAACATCTCTAGCGAGTTACTTCGAACAATTTTGGTATAAAAAATATATTTTCAATTTTTCAAAAAGAGTATGATTGTGACCGAAGCTAAAACGCAATAAATACCATTAATCTACCACTGAAATGAATTTTCGGAAAATATTTTTCCAGAACAGATATAATGACGTAAACATGGCGTCAGGAAATGAAAAAGACAAAAAAATGGCGAAAACAACTATCACGTTTCATATGTTTCAAATATTGCATTTTCTTCTTTATTATTGGTAATAACTTATATACTACTGTGAGCAAAAAAAAGTAAGACTTTTTTCATAATTTTAAAATTCTTCTTTTATTCTTCGAAATTTCAGACGCCGCCCTCAAAATAATTCTCGAAATAGTTGTTAAGTTCAATTCAATAAGTTCAAGCCTTAATGCGCGTAGCCATTAACGTTTAATGGCTTCAATCGACTGAAAACAATTTTCCAGAAGCGGTCGTTTGAGTTTGCTGAATGGCTATTCAGTCACACAAAGTTAAATCAGGCGAATACGGCGGAAAACTCCGAAGAAGCAATGCAGTGCAAAAACCAAGACTTGCCGGCCCATTATTCCGACCTATTTTTACGAATATTTTCATCGTAAACGACGTATTTGTAACGCTCAAATAGCATTTCTTGTTGACAATTTGGCTGGTCGGAAGGAATTCGGAGTGAACCATAACTCAATTATAAAAGAAAACTGTCAACATCATCTTGATTTCTCACTTCCCTTGATGTGGTCTTTTCGGCTGCGGCTTACGGCATGATATTCGAACGATTGAGAGTCTGTTTGCGGTTCGCATGCATAAATCCCAGACTCATCGCCAGGAATTTTTGAATCTAGCACCCCCTGGTGGCACCATCTATATGTCGACCGGTGCGTTAGAGTCTGCTATCTTTATCAACTGTCCAGAGAGAATTTTATGACATTCCATAGATTGGCAGTGAAGTTATTGCGTTTTAAGTGTCAGTATCTTTGTGTTATCGGAAAATGAGCTTCGAACAAAGAGCCAACATTAAATTTTGTTTTTAAATTGGTAAAACTTCTACCGAAACGTTTCAATTGATGAAATAAGTTTGTGGTGATGATTGGTTATCCCGTAGCAGAGTGCACGAGTGGTTTCAACGTTTTCGAAGTGGTCGAAGAGGACATAAATAACGATCAACATGTGGGCCAATCAAAATCAGTGATCACCGGAAAATCCATCGAATCTGTGCGTGAATTCATCCGAAATCATCGTTGAAATTCATGAAAATGGAATTGCACATCTCCAAAATATCGACTTATCGCATTCTAACCGAACATTTTGGCTTGCGGTTTGTTCCGCACAATTTGACTGTCGATCAAAAAGTGCTCAGAATCTGTCTCGTCGATCGACGCCTGTGACCGATTATTTGGCCAAAACTCACATTTTAATCATTAACCACTCCCCGTATTTACCTGCTGTGGCACCGTGCGACTTCTTCCTTTTCGGAAATATGCATTTCCCATGAAAGGAAAGCGTTACGCAGACGCAGAGGCCATTCAAAATGCTTGCAGCGGCATACTGACAGGCCAACGAGCTAAAACCGGCCAACGAGCAAAAACACTCGTTCGACATGCTTTTGGCCCGTGCAAAAATCTATATTGAGGAAGAAAGAGACTATTTTGAATAAAATAAGATGATTTTGCCGAAAAAACCAGTTTTTCTGTTTTTTAAAGTCCTGTTTACTTTCGAACGCACCTTGCACATTTCATGCTATCCTGGCAGTCAGAAAGCATTGTTTCAAGGACGTTAACGCGACGCTGTTTTCCGAAAAAGTTTAGTGATTTTGGAACCAACGCTTACTTTTCTTAGGTCCAAACAGTATTTTAAAATGGTTTTATCTGATTCTTCCGATATTCCAACGATGCCAGTAAGATCTCCCACTGCCAATCGTCAATTTTCTAGCACCAATACCTTGATTTTAGTGACGTGTTGATCATCAGTTGATGTTGATGGTCGCGCCACACTAACACGCGACAAACAATTATCACCGAAGGCCTTTTCCAACATTCTAAACGTTTTGGCACCAGAAATTTAATTCCGCACATAAAACTTCTTTGTTGAATAATTTAACTCATCGCTAAAATCGGCGGATGCACTTTATTTACTTCAGAAAGATAAGCGTATACATAACGCTAATGATTAGTTTGATGTTACATTTGGTCGTACCAACCTAAAATTTAAAGTAAAAAGTCTTACAATTTTTTATATAGTAATATGTACTTATCACTTTTAATAAATGTGTTTACAAATATTAACAATTTCGTAACATTTTCAAAATTTGTTATGGTGAAAAAAACAACTCTCAAGCACTTAATCCACCCATTTTACGGAGCCTTGTATTTTCGGGACTCTCTTTTATGCATACCGATAATGCACGCCTTATATTGCTATCATTAGGAATTGTAAAACATTAAAAACATATAAATACGTTTACTTAAACTGCTGTTGTTGTTGCAGTTGAAAACTCTTATTTTCTCAACTTCATACGCAACCGTCTTCTGATGTCTTCGATTAATTTGCAGTAATGGTGCCACAATGGCTGCTTTGAAGAGGTTGTGCATGTGCATTTTCCACTTGGTGGCTCTTTGTTTACTGCAAATGTACTATTTGATATTACGTTTGATACTTCAGTTACACTGGATTGATATATTTACTATATGTTTAGGTGCGCTCTCAATGTGCGGCTCTGTTTCCAATTGAATCTCGTTTCTGAACAGGGGCCAGAAAAAATCCAAAACTTAGTAAACGCTTTCCTTGGAAAGCACAGTTAATCATCCGATTGTAATTTGTCAAATAAAAACTTCGATAAGCGTTTTGAGCTGAGTACATAATAGAGCACTGGTAGCATTCTTGCCGCAGAAGTAAGCACTAATAAAGACGAAACGACATACAATAATTTACGCTACGCTAGTTCAATTTATAATGAATATGTCAGTCGGTGTTTGTCTATTTATGTAAATAAAATTTATACTATTTATATATTAAAAAGGTGTCATATATCATTGTTATCGGTTTCTAAATTTAACTATAACTTTCTTTTTTTTTTAACTAGACTTTGATGCAAAAATCCCTAAAGCATTCCATCATGAATTACGCGTCTGATAATCAGAAGATTTCATAATGGCATAAAGCTTCCATAATACTGACTTGTGGATTATTTTCACCTGCTTTTTGTTTGTTTCATTGCACTTCTCACTGTATTCAGTTGTAAGAAATTGTGAATCTCTTTTGCTATGGCTTTTTATATGGCTTTTTAGTTTGGTTTCGACAGTTATAATATCAATGTACACTCAATTTCAATTGCTCAATTTCATCTCTATATATTTGGTGCAATTTATTTGCATTGACTTACCAGCAGCTAAAGTATTTGTGCAAATACATATCTTAAAAGCAAACACAGCTTTAAGCCCTGTCGTTCAAATTTACGTGATATAGAGAAACAAGTTTTCTGGCAGTCAATTTACTTACCAAAGAATTCAACATCTCAACTTGGCAAAAATCCAAACCAAACTCAATCTTTAGGTATCTGATGTGGGAGTTTTCACTCCTCCTGCACTTGTTCTACTGTTTGACACATAGTCTGAGCTTTACGTCTCTCTTCGAAAAATATGGATGTAGATTTCTTATCTAATAAAAAGAAAACTTTCTTCTTTCACAATGAAATGAATCGTCATTTCATTTTGATGACATTGTACTACCGAATTTTACTTCAATACTTCTTCGCCGAAATTTTGCAAGTACAAAACATTTATATCACGAAGTTGAGTCATATTGTATATGTAGCGGTTGGTTATGACAATGCATAAGAAAAAAGGTTGGTGTAGATTTATGTATATTAATATATCCAAATACTACAAATTCATTGTCTAAATCATCGAAACCGCCGAATATATAACAAATACGTCCTCCTCGAATGATCGAAATTCTAGTATAATATTTGGTTTATCTAAATTAAAGATTATAGCTTGCTGATTTAGTTATTATTCTAAACTTGAATTCAAGCTTTTTAAATAAAAATATTTTCAATTGGTTAAGTTCTGGCTACAAATCAATAAACGAACTGACTAGAATTCTTTTAATTGCTTTTTACAATAAAACTAAATGCAAAGTTAGAATATTTCGAAAACAAGTATGGTATAACTATTCCAGTTAGTTTTCCATTCCATAATTATGATGAATAATATATTGCTCCGATATGCGAAATAGGTCTTAAGTTTTTATATATTGAATATCGGTTGGTACAATACAACTATTTGTATCTGTTGAATTCTAGTAGTGACATATAATGACAAATCTGACAAGATTTTACTAATGAAGATACTATATTTTATTTCATATGATTTTCGAATTATTTAAACATATGTCAATGTAGTCATCACCACAGCATCAACTGAATTGAATTTGAAATTTCTATCTGAACAGTATTATTTACAACTCTAGCAAACTTAAACTCAATATTTGTTATAGCCACTGTATCCATTTGAAACAATATATAATATGTATTGTCCATATACACCATATACTATATGCATGAAAAATTTTTTTAAGATATCCTTTGCATATAAGGCTTTCAATAAAATAATGCTACAAAGACCAAACATAACCCTTTTAGAAATTAACATTAGGGTCTTTGGATACTATCATAAAAGAAATTGAAAGATCTTAAAGAAACTTTGAAGTAAGGGGCATTACTTACAAACTAAAGCAGAGTACTTGCTTGCGATAGAAATTTATTTATGTTGGTTTAATTCCAAACTCCGAAAAGGATAACGCATTAAATCACATAATGGCATTGTAAGTTTTTAAGAAGTGACTAAATTCTACTTTATATCAATATTTAATAATGAATTATCGAAACCGATAGAAAAACTACATATCATTTTTCCATATTCTGTCAATGTGGGCGTAATCGAGCATAACTGGTGAATCAAAAATGGTTAGATTCGGAAAATTTATAATATTAAAGAGGGTGATATTGCACGGTAGCTATCGGACAACAACATATGTGACAACTTACAAAAAGTTTCAATTGTAGAAGCTTCTTCATTGTGTGTAACTTAGACATTCGAAAATTTAATTCATTATCAATAATAGTTACGTAAGAGCAATACGTATTTTTTGTCAGTGAAATTCCTCCCTCATGTTCCCTCTTAATTCAAAATAAAATCACATAAATTATTGCACTCAGCAAGCACCAAAGTCGGCTCATTGAAGCATTAAAGTAAAAAGCAAATAGAAACTACATTTTAAATTCTTTCAGCATAAAGACAAGGTTCAATGGATTGTTGAAAAAATAAACATAAAAAATTGTTTAGTATGTAATGTATGATACAGCCGGCGAGTATATACTTATTAATTTTTTCCAGTATTTATTTACACCTGAAAACACCATTATCGCTAATTGATGAATTAATGGGTAATTACTTGTGTGATTGATGGCGGATGAAGCAATTCATTTGGATACATTCCGTTTCTACTGAATTGACTTCTCACGCAAGTAATGAGTTTCTACATTTATTTATTCGGTGAAATTCAAGTGATTGCAATATTTATACTAGGACATAGTAATTTATCATAGATCAGCCGTTTGGACTGTTTTGAACTATACATCGAAGTAGGATGATATTTGAAATATGTACGAGTATCTCCAAAATACTGAATTATATGCGGAAAGTAGTTTTAAGACAAATTATTTTGGTAAAAATCTCTTCACTTAACAACAAACATATATGTTTAAAAATTGAAAATTGTTTGTGGAGCATGGCCAACCAGAGGGATAAAATTAAATAAAATAAGTTTTTGCCGTTTTTGTGGTAAAACATATAATGGTGATAAGCGTAGCAACATTCCACGTATAAAATATGATATTTTAATGTAGTTAGAATTTTCTTCGCTAATTCAATATAGTTACTCCTTTTAGTAAAAAAACCCCTTCGGAAAAACAAACAAACATTTTATTAAGTTCGTGACCGCTTTGGTTTGTGGCCCACAATTGAACCAGTCGCATTTTACGCTTAACACGAAGCCATAAAATTCGGTTTCTCCTATACCCCAAATCGCTAAGCCTTAGGTAATGGTAACCTTTTTTTTTGTAAATAAATAACAAATTTTACATATAAATATTTAATTCATTGCCGTCTCCATAGATCGATAAAAAAATATATATGGCAGTTTACTATTCGTCTTTTTCACCTCTAGTTCATTGGCTGGTCATTCGTGTTCTGTAAGTACGTTTGTGTCGTTTAATGCATAAGTATGTGACTAGTCGTTTGTTGAACAAAATTTAGTAATGGCTCTATTTGAGTCCAGATTTTGATACTTTCATTTCGCAATCTCGAAAGTAAACATATATGTGTTTGTATGTATGTATATGTATGCAGGAATTCCTTATTTAAAATAAAAAACGTTCTTAATTTGTACAACGACACGTCTGCTCTTTATTACATACAACTTGCAAATGTAACTGTAATTTCTCGATCAATGTTAATAGTTCCGTTTATTCAGGGTTGCATTCAATAGGTCTCCCCCTATCGTGTTGTTGCCAATTCTCCTACACCTGTCGTTCGCCCCGTTATAATTCTACCCGTTCCCTCAACGTCACCTAATTTTTCCACAATATATCTTCCATGTGGAAGTCGTTCTTTCACTGAATACGGTGACAAAAATGTTGCCTTAAGTTTAAGCCCTCAACCATACTGTCCTTTTTATCGCCACTAATTCATTAACATTGTATTCTTTTTCTGGCTTCCGTTTTGAATTAAAGTTTCGCCTATTCTTTTCCTGAATCTTGGATATTTTGTTTGCAAACTTTCTCTGAGCTTTCAGTTTTGGAATGGAATTCAATTTAAATTGGATTTAAAGCATTTACTTTTCCCATATACTTTACAAGACATTTTTTGATCTTTTGCAATAATTTTTTTTATCGCTAAAGCAAATTACTCTACAACTTTTAAAAGGTAATATTCCGATATAGAATTTCTCCCAGTACAAAATTGATTTAAACATCCATAAAAGTTATTTACGAATACACTATAAATTCTGTGTTTCTCATACGGCATGGTGTACTGCACTACTACAATATATTTGATGTTTAACTTTAACCTCCAATCACTTTTTAAACAGTCTTTGTATTTAAAAATTAACAGAACTGTTTTATAGTGCGTAAAGTTTTCTATTAAAAAATAACTTTTCCAAAGGTGTAGATGTATTTAGTTTGGAAAGAATTTATTGAAATTATCAAAAAATTCCATTAAGCATATATGAGAAAAGTAATTCGATTTAGGCCCGGGTTCTTGCTTTTAGGGTAAATGCTGAAACTTTAGGTAGCATGTGCAATAAAAAAACACCAAGCTGGGAAATAACGGGCACACTAGTGTAACATATGGAGCAAACGAGATACACTCTCTTTTTTCCATTTGTATTTGCACTACCGAAATCAAAGTCGACTTGTATGCTTTCATTCCTTTTCCGTTTTATTTAGTGATGCTTTCTATTTGAACGTACCATTTACCGTCTTTCGCTCCACTCTCTCTGGATTACTTCCCTGCTCAAGCAGTGTGCCTAAATTGATCACATCAAGTTACTTCGCATATTCTACTATTTGTTTTCGTCGTTTAATTTACATACTTACATAAAAATAACATAAAGCTAAAATGTTTTCATTGCCGCAATAAAATAAGAGTTGTTCACGTACGAAATCAAACAGACAAGCTTGTTGCAATAAAAAAGTAGTTTAGAAGCTTTTAACAAGACTCGACAGTTTCTTTGAAAGAAAGAATTTTAATCCTTTTGTACTTTAAAATAACTTAATATTTCCAAGAACTGTGATTATTCTCGTACCACACACTGACAGGAAATTCCTTTTGACCATACAAGTGCCTTATAAATGCTGTTTGGTCATACCACAGGCTGTAGTACATGAATACAGTATATTTGATTAATACAAGTCTGTATGTAACTACGCATAACCTTCAGTGAATGTTTCTATGAAAAAACAAGAAAAAACGTTAACTAAATGCAAAAGTTTTCCATACAAGAACTTTTTTCCGATCGTTCAGCTTGTATGGCAGCTACATGATTTAGTGGTCCGATATCGGCCGTTCCGACAAATGAGCAGCTTCTTGAAGAGAAAATGATGTTTGCAAAATTTCAAAAGGATATCTTAAAAACTGAGGGACTAGTTTGTATATATATAGACGGACAGACAGACATACGGGCATGGCTAAATCGACTCAGCTCAACATACTGATCATTTATATACCTATTTTAAAGGGTCTTCGACTCTTCCTTCTGGGTGTTACAAACCTCATGACAAACTTAATATACCCTGTTCAGGGTATACAAAACTATTAATTTTTTGCAGAAGGCTAGATTTTGTAGTAAAGTATATTGGTTATATAAAGGTATATTGGTTATTATATCCGAAGATTGTTCAGATCGGTTAACCATAGCATATAGCTGCCATATAAACTGAATGATCGGAATCAAATACTTGCATGGGAAACTTCCTCATTTGAAGAAATGTCTTCACGAAATTTGGTATGAGTTATTGTTCATAGAAATAATATAATATGGGAAGAAATTGTTCAGATCGGCTCAATATAGCTTATAGCTGCCATACAAAATGAACGATCGGAATCAAGGGCTTGTATGGGAAACTTTTGCATTTGATGTGGTATCTTCACAAAATTTAATGGGTTACTGCTTAAGGTAATAATATAATCTCCGAAAATATTGTTTAGATCAGATTACTATAACGTATAGCTTCCATACAAACTGAACACATAGTTATTAAAAGCACCTGTGAAGGTTATATTAGCTTCGGTGCAGCCGAAGTCATTTCGGATTTGCATTGTCAGGCATGTATTTTACAAACAATAGTATATGTTTAGTGTGCAGGTACAGTATCATGTGATAATTGTTTCCAAGTGGCACAAGTTTAATCCACGACATACTCTTTTTAAGAGGGACAATGTTATGTCATAAGCGGAAAAATGTTGTGTCATGGAATATTAAATACGCCTCCATATATTTTCGATGGTTTGTTGGAGTGGGATAGCAGCGACATAGTGATTTGAGAACACAACTAAGGAAGGCTTTTAATGAGAGTTTTACTTAGACTTAGAAAGGCTAATAGATCTACACGTAAGAACAATAATGGCGGAGAAGTTATCGAAGTCCCAACATGCGTACATGAAGGGCCGATCAACCGAAACCGCCCTTCACGATGTGATAAGTGTAATTGAAAAATCACTACATCACAAACAAAACACCATGGCTGCATTTCTAGACATAGAGGGCGCCTTCAACAACATAGAAGTAAATGCGATAATTAATTATCTGGCACATGGTGGTATAGACGACACTGTGTGCAGATGGATACTATCGATGCTTGAGAATAAGAAGATTATAGCTTCAAACGGCGCTGCAACACAAACAAGCTAAGTGAGTAGAGGAACGCCTCAAGGGGGGGTCCTCTCTCCGCTTCTATGGGTTGCAGCGCTGAACGAAATACTACTCCAACTAAACGGTGGAGGAGTGAAAGCAGTAGCGTATGCAGACGATATAGTGTTGTTGGTTTCAGGCATGTTTCCTTCAACAGTGAGCGAGATTATGGAAAGAGCACTTCGTATGTTAAACCTATGGGCTAAAAACAATGGTCTAGGAGTTAACCCGAACAAAACAGAACTGATGTTATTCACTAGCACAACCAAAATACCTCAGTTTCAACTTCCGGTACTAAACGGTACAACACTCACTCTATCCCCCACAGCTAAATACTTGGGGGTGGATATTGACACCAAATTGTCCCGGAAAATAAATATAGAAAAAAGAATAAACAAAGCATACATGGCCTACTATACTTGTAAGAAAATCGTCAACAAGAATTGGGGCCTTAAACCAAGTATAATCATGTGGATGTATACGGCTGTCATAAGACCTATACTTACATATGGAGCTCTGGTATGGTGGCCAGCGCTAAACAAACAATACAATATTAGAAAATTAAATGGAATACAAAGAGCAGCATGTGCGGGTGTTACGGGTGCAATCAGGTCATGTCCGACTGATGCGCTCAATGTGATCCTGCATCAACTACCAATGGACATTTTTATTCACAAAACAGCAGCTATTGCGGCGATAAGAATAAAAAAATTGGGAGGTTGGAAACAGCTGAACTACGGACATAGTGTAATTCTAAAAAAGTTCACTATTAACAAATCAGACTACATTCTCCCAAAGCTGGATTTCAGTAGACACTTCCAGGTGAGGATACCATCTAGACGAGAATGGAGAAGAGGTTCAATAGTAAAGGAAGATACCACCTCAGTCTATACCGACGGGTCCAAAATGGACTGTGGAGTGGGCACGGGGGTATTCTCCGCTGATCTAGGCATATCTCTCTCTATACGTCTACCGAACTCGGCTAGCATCTTCCAAGCAGAAGTACTAGGCATAGAAAAAGCCTGCGAGGTTCTATTAGAAAACCACGGAAATATACATAAAGCAACTATATTTACGGACAGCCAGGCGGCCCTCCTGGCATTGTCTTCACCCATGACAAATTCCAGTATAGTTCACAGCTGCAAGAGAGCACTAAGCTCAATAAAAGACAAGCTCCAGCTAAACTTGATCTGGGTTCCCGGACACAGGAACTTTTCGGTAACGAAAAAGCAGACGAGTTGGCAAAGGCAGGAGCTTTCCTCAATGAATCCGAGGCGGAGCTAATACCAAGCCCGCTAGGATCGATAAAAGGAGAGATCAATAGACAATTTCAGCAAATTGCAAACAACAGGTGGAAAAACATTACAAAATGCGTCATAACTAAACAATTTTGGCCAACATATGATAGGAAAAGAACAAATGATTTATTAAATAGGTCAAGAAAAAGTATTTACAGAATAACAGCTACCACAACAGGGCACTGGCCATTTGGGGAACATGCGTCCAAAATGGGATTGCCCTACAACGATATCTGCCGTGGCTGCGGAGTAGCAGGGAACAAGGAAACAATCTTCCACTTTCTCTGCGAATGCCCTGCTCTAGCACAGATCCGACACAAAACACTCGGAATCCACCAAGCACCAAATCTTGAATGGATTTCCACCAAAAGCATTTCGGACATAAGTAGTTTCATCGAAACCTCAAAATGGTTTGAGAGAGAAGGTGAAACGTAATAGCAGATACAGGAGGTTCTCCGAACAGTGTATCAAAATGGCATATCAAATGCTAATTGAGCCCGATAGGGCTGCACTCCTACCTACCTACCTACCAAAAATTTTGCGTTCGTATTTAAGAAAAATTGTTCTGCTTTTTCGCGGCATTTGGTTGCATTGAATTCCCTTGTAAGCGCATTAAAGGCTTATATCGGATGATTTTTTTGAGGTTAGGATTTTCATGCATTAGTATTTGACAGATCACGTGGGATTTCAGACATGGTGTCAAAGAGAAAGATGCTCAGTATGCTTTGACATTTCATCATGAATAGACTTACTAACGAGCAACGCTTGCAAATTATTGAATTTTATTACCAAAATCAGTGTTCGGTTCGAAATGTGTTTCGCGCTTTACGTCCGATTTATGGTCTACATAATCGACCAAGTGAGCAAACAATTAATGCGATTGTGACCAAGTTTCGCACTCAGTTTACTTTATTGGACATTAAACCAACCACACGAATGCGTACAGTGCGTACAGAAGAGAATATTGCGTCTGTTTCTGAGAGTGTGGCTGAAGACCGTGAAATGTCGATTCGTCGCCGTTCGCAGCAATTGGGTTTCGTTACGGTGAATGGCGATCGCTATCGTTCGATGCTAACAAACTTTTTGTTGCCAAAAATGGAAGAACTGAACTTGGTTGACATGTGGTTTCAACAAGATGTCGCTACATGCCACACAGCTCGCGATTCTATGGCCATTTTGAGGGAAAACTTCGGAGAACAATTCATCTCAAGAAATGGACCCGTAAGTTGGCCACCAAGATCATGCGATTTAACGCCTTTAGACTATTTTTTGTGGGGCTACGTCAAGTCTAAAGTCTACAGAAATAAGCCAGCAACTATTCCAGCTTTGGAAGACAACATTTCCGAAGAAATTCGGGATATTCCGGCCGAAATGCTCGAAAAAGTTGCCCAAAATTGGACTTTCCGAATGGACCACCTAAGACGCAGCCGCGGTCAACATTTAAATGAAATTATCTTCAAAAAGTAAATGTCATGAACCAATCTAACGTTTCAAATAAAGAACCGATGAGATTTTGCAAATTTTATGCGTTTTTTTTTTAAAAAAAGTTATCAAGCTCTTAAAAAATCACCCGATATAACCTAATGATTCCAACATTGTCACTGATTTAAGCTATTTTCAAAAATATAAATACAATAAAGTAAAATTTAATTCTGTAACCTATTGGTAAAATTTAAAATTGTTTTAAAATCTCACAACTTTCGCGTAATATATAAAATGGGATCGATATTTCATCCAACAAATAACATTCTTCCATTGTATGAAATTAAGATCCGGGATTTTGGCCCGGTTTAGACAATTTTCAGAAACAGAGTGGGAAATTGAAATTCACTATTCGTGTAGAGTTTCATTTCGTTAAATTATGTTATAAACATGGAAGGGTGGTTGGGTTCCGATTTATTATAAAAAAAGTGAGTGTGCTTATGACCGCACGACTGAAGTAAAACTTCTTTCGCTCTATCTATATGTATATATATATGAATGTGTGTGTACAAAATATACATGTATGCACATATACATATATTAATTTCCTACAAATATTTAAATTTATTTTATGTTTTCATTAGTAAATTAATATTTTTGCATAGATCTTTTATTTTTTTCATTGTTTTATTCGTTATTTTCATTATTGGGTACATCAGTAATTACTGTGGTTGATTGTAAAACCGAGACAATAGGCTTATGATACGAGAAATACGATACATATATTCTAGAATTAAAATTAGACAGAAATCTAGAAAAAACTGCATCGATTGTTGTTAAATGTCTTGTAGTTGGCTCATTACGGTCATTATTCATTTGTAACTCTAATTTATCTCGTAGAAAGTTTATCAAGAGTTGTCCATCTTCGGATGCGAAATTGATATTGAAATCTCCTGCTAAGATTAGTGGCAACGTATGATAGTTTTCTCCTAGTTCTTCAGAACCTACTCGACCATAAATCATAAGCCTTCTGTATATAAACTTTATGATATTATTAACTGTGTTATTGGGCGAAATGTAAACAACTACCATTATGATGTTTGTTCCATCGTCCAAAATACAGTGAGCAGCACATATATCACCAATTGATGACTGACCAATATCAACTTCACGAATATGTCGTAATAGAATGTCCATGTTCGAAGTTACTATATTCGAGGTATCATTCGATTTCTGATAAATTGCCACTCCTGCTGATCTAACATTTTTACGCTTGAATTTCGCAATACAATCAAAATTCGGGATCTCATTGTTTTCATCGTCATTTGACCAGGTTTCTGATAAAAACAGGATATTGCTTGAATCAATTGCGGGATCGCTCAAGTCCGATACGTGTTTTCTGAGACTTTGGCAATTAAAAGTAACTATGGACAACTTTTTTCTGTCATTCATAAAATCGAGAATCGTTCTACCTATTGTTGACAATGTGTTCAACGATAATCGGCGAAATTCATCTTGTAAAGATATGATCGATATATCATTTTTTCGCCAATGATAAAATCTATTATCATTGTCTTTTGGTACTATGTAGAGTCCGTCAATACTGGTAACTCGTGATAGAGCAACATAAAGTAATGATAAAGAATGAGTCCTTTGATATTCATAAACTACTTCATCGAATGTTCCACCTTGAGATTTATGAATTGTCATGGCACATCCTGATACTAAAGGAAAATGATTACGTTTTGCATTTATTGTTTTGTTATTATTCATGGCAATGGTAGATGTTCTACGTTCTATTGGGACGGCATGTTTATCAATATTATGTGCCGCAACGTAAGCGGATATACTATACTAATAAATATTTTTGTGTTATATTATATTTCCTACTAATAGAAATTAAATTGATCACAACAATATATACAAGGCATTTATGAGTTTGATGGAATACCCTTATTGTAGGTCGGAATTCGCCTCGCAATTTTAACATTTTTTGCAATTCTCTCACATATTCTAACCAAGAATATGAAGAGACAGAAATATATGTATTTACGGCATATGATGACATGGCATATATGCCGAAGCAGAGAATAGGCAGAGACAGAAATACACTCCCAACGAAGAATTTCGTTTGTATTTATTTCATATTGAACAGCGAAAAATGTGTACAAAACACACCTCTCGCACAGAGAACATAAACAAATTTTTTATGCATGTACATATTTACATCTTCTATCATATTAATCTTTTGTCTCTGCACATGCTCATATCATAATCTTATTATGTATACGCATGTGCGCATTCAGAAATTTAAATCATGATTTTATAACTTATCAATATACATAATGTATTACATGCGCGCGCATTGATCTGCATGTTCTTGCATTCATATATATTTATATGTACATACATATGTATATTTGCATACACTTCCGAACAAATAATGCACAAGCATACAAAACATACATATGTATGCGTACACATGTACACATGTACCAGCAATTAGCGTTCGCCTCGCCTGATCACACTTTTCGTAACGCGTTCGTCAGCTTACTCCCCAAGCCAAGCGCGCGTAAAGAAGTTTTACTTCAAAAAGGTAGAAGAATGTTACGTGAATTTGGATGAATTCGGTTGATCTGATCCTGTGTGTGATATGTGATTTTACCTAAAAGTGGGGTAAGCCATTCCCATTGTCTAAGTTTGACACTGCCTCCTATAATGGACAAATGTGCGGACGGTTAGACTGACAGTCACCTAATCGTCATCCTGATCATTTATATATATATATAACCCTATGTCTGTCTGACTTAGGTTCAAGTGATACATAAAACCGTTAGGTAAACAAAACTGTTTTACTCTGTAGCAATTTATACAAGAGTATAAGGTTGATTGACAAACTTTTCCCCAATCTATAGCTGAATATTCACAAAAGAACTACAAATATTATTTAAGACTATGGCTTTTTCAAAATATTTATTATTTAAAACCAAATATTGTTAAAATATTATCAATTCGACTCACTAAAATGGATAACTAGTGTTGTATTATTCTAAACAATAAAAATAATTTATTTTTTCTATTTGAGGGTTTTCTGGCAAAAACAGATCTATGGAGAAATATGCAGTCACAAGACATCAGACAACTAACAATTCTATAAAGCTAAAAGCAGAGAAATAGATTTTAACAAGAAAACGCTTCCACATATCTAGATATACATAAATACATATGTATGCTTAGACTACGTTTACAGCGAACTTCTTGGGCGTGAAAAATCATAGAGAAAATAAAAAAAAATATGCCAAATATTTTGCACTTTTCGGCACGTCTTTAAAAGTTATGACTGGAAATGGCCATAAATAAAGCAAGAAAGAAAAGAAAACGAAAAATAGGCAGTTGTTTACTTTGAACCTTTCGCCACTTCATTCACCCTTCATTCTGTGGCAGTATTGGGTAACACAATGAAATGCATTGAATAGAAAACCAAATCCTAATAAAATTCCGAAACTTCTGAAACTTTTGAATTACTGTAGCCTGCTATTGCGTCTTTAAGTGGATTTAGTATATAACCACATTTCTTAAACCGCTGAACAGTGGTTGTGCGCATATACAAAGATTAAAAAAAAGGTAAGTAAAAACGAAACAAATATGTAATAAAATTTTCTCTAAAGTGTACTTCTTAATGGTAAACCGAGGTTTTTTTTGGAAATCTATGCATACAAGGAAAATTTCAAGCGTCCTTCTAATACGCATTTGATGAACATATTGCTTTTAAGCACGAATCCTTCTACTCGTATTACTGGGCAACTTGCTTCGCTTATAAACGCAACTAAAGTCAACTATAGACATACATACTTGACGAGACAATATGAAAATTATTTGTAATATTGTTCCTCGTACTCTAAATATAATGTACCTATGTAAATATTTTTCTTGATTTATTTTCCTGTTATTACAATATTTTTGAATACCAACAATCAATAAATATTCTTGGATATATGTATTTTACTTCTGTATTATATTGTTAACAGTAAAATGTTGTGTTTTTTATCTAAAAGTATTAATATATCTAAAATTCATAGGTCAATTAAAAATTTTATTTTAAAATAGTAATTTCATGTAGAACTTTACAGTCAAAATAGAAAAACCAATTATCCACTACCATTTGTCTTCAATTACTACAGCTTTACTGCTAGTGGCTAAGTTCGCTCGGACGCTACATTATGTACTGTAATCACACAAAAAAAATGTCTGCCATTCTTCCCAATAGTACAACATGTAATGCTCCTATTTCAACGATCACAGGCCTGATAAAAAAGAGTGGTTTTGTAATAATTATACGCCATATACATCAATTAGTAATTTTTATATTGATCCAAAGTAAACGTAATTTATACGTAACGAGAAATCTAAAAAGAGCATAAAATGTCAACTCCTTAACGAGCTTAAAAATATTTCGTGGCAGGCAACGTGAAGTACCATGAAATGCTGAGGCGCCTGTTGGGAAGAGTATAGAAATTAATCAACTTTTTAAATGTTGCAAATTGCCATGAAAAGAGAAGAAACTCAAAATGAAACAAGTAAGGAAGGGCTAAGTTCGGGGGTCACCGAACATTTTATACTCTCGCATGATAAAGTGATAATCGAGATTTCATTATACGTCATTTACATATTTTTCAAATACCGTATTTTTTTTAAGTTTTATTCCGCTATCATCATTGGTTCCTAATGTATATACTCGTATTATACAGAAAAGGCATCAGATGGAATTCAAAATAGCGTTATATTGGAAGAAGGCGTGGTTATGAACCGATTTCACCCATATTTCGTACATGTCATCAGGGTATTAAGAAAATATTATATACCGAATTTCATTGAAATCGGTCTAGTAGTTCCTGAGATATGGTTTTTGGTCCATAAGTGGGCGAGGCCACGCCCATTTTCAATTTAAAAAAAAAGCTTGGGTGTAGCTTCCTTCTGCAATTTCTTCCGTAAAATTTAGTGTTTCTGACGTTTTTTGGTAGTCGGTTAACGCACTTTTAGTGATTTTCAACATAACCTTTGTATGGGAGGTGGGCGTGGTTATTATCCGATTTCTTCCATGTTTGAACTGTATGTGGGAATGCCTGAAGAAAACGACTCTGTAGAGTTTGGTTGACATAGCTATAGTAGTTTCCGAGATACGTGCAAAAAACTTAGTAGGGGGCGGGGCCACGCCCACTTTTCCAAAAAAATTGCGTCCAAATTTGCCCCTCCCTAATGCGATTCTTTGTGCCAAAGTTCACTTTAATATCTTTATTTATGGCTTAGTTATGACACTTTATAGCTTTTCGGTTTCCGCCATTTTGTGGGCGTGGTAGTGGGCCGATTTTGCCCATCTTCGAACTTAACCTTCTTATGGAGCCAAGGAATACTTGTACCAAGTTTCATCATGATATCTCAATTTTTACTCAAGTTACAGCTTGCACGGACGGACGGACAGACGGACGGACGGACAGACAGACATCCGGATTTCGACTCTACTCGTCGCCCTGATCACTTTGGTATACATAACCCTATATCTGACTCTTTTAGTTTTAGGACTTACAAACAACCGTTATGTGAACAAAACTATAATACTCTCCTTAGCAACATTGTTGCGAGAGTATAAAAACGTTAGGCTTCAGTCGCATAATTAAACAAAGATTCCATGCAAAAATTTGTTTTGATTGGAAAAAAATTCAATGTCTGAATTAGAAACAAATGATCAGATTGAAAGAGAGCGTCAAATTTTCAAGAGAAATATGTACTGTTATGCTAGCACCAATTCTTTGAATCAAAAATTAAACATAGCAAAATTAAAGTTAAAAATAATGCAATTTCTTCAATTAATTTTAACTCTTATAGTTTAATCGATTTAAATAACACTTTGCGGTTATTGAAAATTTAGTATTATGTAACATAATTTCTTCTGCACTGTGTAAATTAATATGCAGTTGAGCCAATATGGTTACATATTTAACAAGAACTGTATATTTTCATGGATTTGTGAACCCATAAAGCATGTATGCAGTATTTTTCCTTTTCCGTACTTCAGGCGAATTGGTGCGCATTCAAAAATTGTATATATAATTGTGAATACAACAGTTTTTGTTACTTAATTATTCATTTGACTCCTTAGTTCTTTTATGAAATTTTAACATGAAATGAACAAATTACTGCGTTACTTAGTAATAAGCGAATGCAAAAATCACAAATAAGGTCGGAAATACACACTAGATAAGTAATTTATAAAAGTATACTAAGAATATACTATTTGCATAAAATAAAAATTCTGACGTTGAAATAAATATACCTATGACAGATATTACAAAATTGATTGTAGCCCGTTAATAAGAAAGGATTATATAAATAAATAATATATAGTATAATAAATGCGAAATACAATGAAAATTTTTACTCCTTAAAAACCCGTACATGAAATACAAGGACTTAAAAAAAAACAGAACAAATGGGTTTTTCGGCAAAATCAACTTATTTTATTCAAAATAGTCTCTTTCTTCCTCAATACAGCTTTTTGCACGGTCCAAAAGCATGTCGAACGAGTGTTTTAGCTCGTTGGCCGGTATGGCCGGCAGTATTCCAGTGAAAGCCTTTTGAATGGCCTCTACGCCTTCTTTTCATGGGCAAATGCATTTTTCCCCAAAAGGAAGAAGTTAGTGGTTAAAATTTAATTTTTGGTCAAATAATCGTCCTTCGAATGTTGGATTTTGAGCAATTTTTGGTCGTCAGTGAGTCGTTTGTGAGGTACAAATCATGCACACACTCTTCGTAAGCCCAAATGTTCGGTCAATTGGTGAAAATGCGATAAATCGATGTTTTGGAGATGTTTAATTCCATTTCCATGAATTTCAGTGATGATTTCGGTTTCTGATTTTTGATGAATTCACTTATAGTTTCTATGGAATTTCCGGCGATCACGGATTTTGATTTGCCCACATGTTGATCGTCATTTATATCCTCAACACAACTTTGAAAACGTTGAAACCACTCGTGCACTCTGCACACACTCTTCGTAAGCCCAAATGTTCGGTCAATTGGTGAAAATGCGATAAATCGATGTTTTGGAGATGTTTAATTCCATTTCCATGAATTTCAATGATGATTTCGGTTTCTGATTTTTGATGAATTCACTTATAGTTTCTATGGAATTTTCGGCGATCACGGATTTTGATTTGCCCACATGTTGATCGTCATTTATGACCTCAACACAACTTTGAAAACGTTGAAACCACTCGTGCACTCTGCTACGGGAAAGGCAATCATCGCCATAAACTTGTTTCATCAATTGAAACGTTTCGGTAAAAGTTTTACCAATTTTAAAACAAAATTTAATGTTGTCTCTTTGTTCGATGCTCATTTTCGCACCGACAACACAAATTTACTGACACTTAACACGCAATAACTTCACTGCCAATTTATGGAATGTCATAAAATTCTCACTGGACAATCAATAAAGATAACACATTCAACATATACATAGATGGCGGCCCAGGGGACGCTCGATTCCAAAAGTTCCTGTTTACCTTGGAAAGCACCTTGACCATCTGGTTGCGTCTAAAACATTTATGAAATAATTTTGAAATATACATATATTATTTCACTTTGTCTTTGCTAACTTAGATCAATGCTTTTGCAGAATACTTAGACCCTCTTCCCATTATTTAACTCTTTTTACAGAATTTTCAGAAACTCTTCTTCCAGTTCAGTTCAACAAGTTGCTCATACGCCTCGCTGTGTCCATATTGCATCCACGCATGTAATAATTAAAGACAACTAAATTAAAGTTAAAAGTACATGATTATTTCATAAAAGCAACGCGGTTCTACAGATAATATCTGAAGAATTTATGTAATGAGTGAGCATAAAATTATTAAGTTTTGCTAAATACAAGAATGTCGAGCGGATTAGGGAGATATGTTCCATCTTAATCAATTTTTTCAGGCATATACTTATGTAAGGTAAAAAAAGTATCACAAGTGGCATCACGGAGGAAAAATTGGTCCGCCTTGTCTTTAGATAAATGGTTCAAATTTATTTAAAGTCTGAAATTTTAATGTATAAATTTCTTTTATAACTCCTTTATGTATTATATGAGAAAGTAATGTATTTTAGGAACGGCTTAGATTGAAAATAAACATTTTCCGTGAGTTGGATCTTTTGACTTCATTTACATACATATGCGCTGGTATAATCAGATGACGTATACTCTTGAACATTCTCATGTGGTTTAAAAGTAATTTATGAAAATATAAATAAATAAATTACTAATTGAATTACGAGTTTTACATTATACTCGTACATGTATCACTTCTTATCGATTTAAAATGTAGCAATTTTATAATAGGTTGTCAAAAAAGTCTTGCGGTATTTTCTTTAGGTTGAAAGCGCGTGGTTGAAAGCGCGTAGTTTTAGTTTTATTCGTCGCATCGGGTCATGCCATACCTTTTTGGAAAGCTCATTTCACTCGCTAACACGTGTTTGATTGTTTGTCGTTTCTTTTAAGTCGTTGGAGCAAAATAAAGAGAAAATACGGCATATTTTACAGTACTACTACGATAAAGGCAAAAATACATCTCAAGCCGCCAATAAAATTTGTGCAGTTTATGGACCCAATACAGTTTCCTTTTCCACCGCACAACGATGGTTTCAACGTTTTCGTTCTGGTGTAGAGGTGGTCGAAGATGCGCCACGCTCCGGAAGGCCTGTCGTCGAAAATTGCGAGAAAATCGCTGAATTGGTCGAAAGAGACCGGCATAGTAGCAGCCGTAGCATCGGTCAAGAACTGAGCATGAGTCATCAAAAATTCATTTTAATTTCAATAACACAAAAAAAAAATTCAATAAAAATACCGCAAGACTCTTTTGACAGTCCATTATTTAGTTGTAAAGCTCCGAACTATATAGACACTTCGGTTTTTAAGTTATTGTTACTGCTGTTTTCTGCCTATCTAATTACGTAGGTTGCCTTTTATATTTCGGGATTAGAAAACAAAACAAATATTAATAATCGAAAGTCACTTTATTGTATTTCAAAATATTCTATAATTAGATCTATACACTTTTACACCCATTTGATTGAGGTATCTCCAAAACATGTGTTTTGAACGCATCCACCGCTTCTTACTGTGTCGAAAAACGTTGATCTGCTTATTTTATTTTTTTCTGTACGAAAATAAAAAGAAGTCAATCAGTGCCAAGTCAAGACTTTACGGTGAATTACTTATCAAATAGTTGTTTTAGATGGTCAAAAATACAACCGTTTCAGTCGATGTGTGAGAGCTCGCACAGCCGTGATGAAGTTTGAACCATCTTCGGTAGTTGGTTTTCCTGATTTTGTGAAAGACAACTGGCAGAAAATGGTTGTGTTCTGCGTACAACGCATAACTCACTGGTCTGCGTTGTTCTAGTGGAATGGTTGCGACAAGTTCAGATTTTCCACAAAACCAGGCGACCCCTTGTTAGAAAGTATTTCGTGCGCACTTCAGTTTTTCTTTGATTCGGCTGTCATGTTGTCATTGACGTGTTTCAAAGCATGGTTGTCATATTTTTTTTAACATTTATCTCGACCAATCGGCAGGAGTCTACTTTCAACGATGAACATATTGTGTGAGATCGCACGTGAAAAATAATTTCTCAACTAACAACTGTTTATGCAATATTGAATTTATGTAAGTCCCACTAATACTTATAGGTGTCTTAATCCCACGATAGGTGAAATGACGATCTTACAATAGCATCAATACGATCTATATAGAATTAACGAATGGTCTTTAATGGAACTTCATCGCAAAAATTGAATTAAGTTCATCGATGGACTGTTGTTGAGTTAATCGATGGCGAAAATTGTAAAAAATAATCGCGCAAAAATGTTCGGGAATTAATTCCATTTTTTTCGAGAAGAATACTTTAAGTTAGTGTAAACAACACAATTAGCGCTCGTATGTCAAAAATGCACGGAAAATTCAAAAGTGGTTACTAAAGTGAAATGATAGAGTCCATATTTATGAGTAAATGATAAACATATTTATTCATGATACCACTAGAAAATTTTAGAGAAATACTGTATGTAAATATTGAGATTTGGTTTTCCAAACAAGACTAAAAGCTCAGTGCGATTTGAATAAAAAAATCTACCATTCAAATAGCTAGCTGAACCTCATTAAAGTGGTATAACCTCTATCTTCAATGTTACCAAATTATGTTTTGCATACTTTCATGTAATTAAACTTTATGGATAGATTAAATGATAAATAAAAATCATTCATTCATTTTAAAAATCTAAGTCTTAAAGTCAAGTTTATAAGAAACAAAACGAAGTGGTTGCTAAAAGAATCGTAACACCGTTGCGCAAGCAGGATATCACCAGTGCTAACGGTTTGTTTGAAAATCGTTTGATTAACTATTCGGCAATGATTGGCAAAACGAAGACAGCTATTATGTATAATAAATTCGAATGGCTTTGACGTCATTTTCAATAAACAGTGCTATTGTCTTCATAAGGTAGTGTTAGAGACAAGAGTGTAGCTAAAGCCCGGATCCCACTATCGGCGCAAGGTACCAATTTTCGGCGTATTTCATGTGCCGATAATGTGACCGCATTAAATATTATGAAATGCGACAATCATGGCCGGTATTGGTCCTACAATGCACAACCAAAATCGACCCAGTTGCGCCGATAATGTGAACGCTATAATGTTTGATAAAGAGCAATAAAAATTTAAAAATGCGCAGATTTTTATCGGGCACTCGAGCACCGATCGAATACGCCAATCACCACCAATACCTCTCTTTTTCAGCAAATTTTTAAGTATTAATTTGAAAAATTTTTTCAATAATCTTTAAATTCGAAAGTTGAAAAAATTTCTCCAATCAACACCAATATCTCAATATTTCTCAGCAAATTTTTAAGTATTAATTCGAAAAATCTTTATCAATAATTTTTAAATTTTAGAGTTGAAAAAAATCCACATTAATCGTCATGATTTTTGAATTGATTTCGATTCCAATCGAAAAAACAAAATAGACAAAAAGATCGAGTCGAAGGTCTTTGATTAATCGATCTTCGATATCTCTACTGGTTGCAAACATATGTAAATAAAACATATGTTCGGTAAGTTGCATACAATAAAATTAAAATGCATGCAAATGAAATAATTAATTAAAAATTTTTAGGAATGAATTCAGACGACGAAGTTTTTGAATGGACAATGTGATTGACGAAACCATTTCTTCCACACCCAGCAAAACAAAAAGACGAAAAAAATCACAAATAGTGTCATCATGGACAAATGAAAGCACAACGAATTTGATACAGGCCATTGAAATGCATAATTGTATTTGGGAATATTCCTGCCCAGAATATAAAGATCGCGCCAAAAGAGATAAAGCTTGGAATAACATCGTGGAGAAATTTCCAACCCAAGAAGTTGTCGGATGCAAAGAAAAATGGGCGAATATAAAAACGGCATTTTCAAATGTAAAGAAAAAAATGACAACTAAATTAGGCCAAGCGGCCGGTAAAGCTTTGCCACATTGGTCGTTTTGGTCAGCTATGCAATTCTACTGTTTGCATGATCGCTGCAAGAGTAGTTCGTCCGTCTCAACACTAGATGTGGATGCAGATGTAACGCCACCACCAACAGCTGCCCAAAGTGACACAAAATCCAAACCCTCTGCATCTGATGAATCAGTGACAACAGATGCAATGGAGAGGGCAATACAATTTTTAAATAAAGAAGAAGACCACTGGCATAGAGTGGGCATGTATCTTGCACTGCAAATGCGTGAACTATCAAAAAGAAATAAAAGAGCAGCAAATAAACTTCACGCGGAATTAATTCAAGTAGCTATGAATGCTGTCTTGCAACAAGATGAGGAAAATTTATCATAATATGTTGATTTATAAATACAAATAAATACATACAATTTATTTAAAGATTATGAAAAGTGCATATATTCTGTTAAGTGTCTGCTTTGTTATATAAATTTACACTGCCTTGGCAATTCGCCGTCTGGTGACATGAAATAGTTTTCAAATTCTTCACGGATAGTTTTTGCTTCGTTGCTTATGTAGGAAATTGATATATCCTCTGTGGCGCTTTCAAAGGTCGGTATGCAAATATTAACGCCTGCACCTTCAATAATATTTTCATCCTCAGTGCAGCTATCTACCAATCCAGTAGCATAACTTATATTTTTGTCATTAAAAAATTGTGTAATACGCAACATGCTAACGTCACTTTCGTTGTTTTATTTGGATTCAGCTTTATTGGTCGTGAAAAGATTTCGAAGCGCTTCATCATCATTCCAAATGCGTTCTCGACTATTCTCCTAGCCCTTGATAACCTATAGTTAAAATACGTTTGCTACCAGATAAAATGCGACCAGGATACGGCTTCATCATATAATTTTGCATTTTAAATGCATCGTCTGCAACTGCTCCTATGCAGTTAGGAAAGTTCCATAATAAATCGAGTTTCGAAGCAACTTCAGCCCGTTCTTCTTTTGTTGACGGTATCTAAATAAGGGGAAATATGAAAAATATACATATGGATTTGGTAAAGCATGTGTTCCTACCTTCAGGTAAGTATTTCGAAGTTGACTGTAAATCGCATCACAAACTTCAGGAACAAATTTTTAGATAGTGTTTGGGGCAATACGGAAAAAAGCTGAAAGACTTTTGTAGCTATCGCCCGTGGCCAAAAAGCGGAGAGTGCAGACCAAACGATGATTTGCTGGAATAGCTTCACGAAAACATGTATCTCTTTTTTTAATCAGTGGGGAAATTAGCTGCAGTAACTCATTAAAATTGTTTTCGTTAATTCGCACGTAATTTTTAAAAAGATACTTTTGATTATCAACTTCTCGAAATTCTCGTAAAGTCGTTTCATATGCACCATTAGTATTTCTTCTTTCCAGCCAATTTCTCACCCAGATACTACGTTGTTTAGGATTTGTTTTACGTTTTTGATTTTTCTTTTTCAGCTTTAATGTTGCAATGGTAAGCAGAGCAACTGCAACTTTTTTCTTCTTCAAATAATCCATGTTTTAAAATAAATAAAAACTTTTACTGCAAACAGCTGATTGAGCACAACAGTGTGCCCGCGTTGCGCCGATTATCGTAGCAGAATATTTAACGCCGATATGCGCCGATAAAAAATGACACAATATGCGCCGATAATGTGACTGCTAAAAATTGACTCAATTTTGTTTTGGTATTTTGGGCCGATGTAGACCAATAAAAATCGGTACAAATTGTGCTACTTGCGCCGATAGTGGGACCCGGACTTAACAATAATTTTGATATATGTGACCTGGTCTTCGAAAGGGGGGCTTAGGTGTCAAAAACAATTAATGAGATAACGAGAAACTGACCAAACGAGTTGTTTATTTTTACTCGTTTTACTTTCTACTAACTAGTTTTCGCACGTTAGCTCCCTTTTCGTAGACCAGGTCACATATATAGTATTTCGGCCTAGGTGATTTACGCGCACCAAAGCAATATACTTGTACCAAATATCTACGCACAATTTATTTATATTGGCACTTTTAGCCTTACATCGCACAGTGGCACCGCTCCATACATTTCTTGGAAAAAAATAGAAGGAGTGGTCGTACAACAATGAAACTTTGCAGAAACACTTCTCTGGACTAAATTAAGAAATTTTGAAAAAATCTTGGAAAACCGCCCACTGCCACACCCACCTCCCATATAACTGCAATTGCCAAAATTTTTATTTTTGGACCTAGGGACTTGAAATTCGGGATACTTCTTAATTGAGTTCTCCTGATGAAAAAACAAGTAAGGAAGGGCTAAGTTCGGGTGTCACCGAACATTTTATACTCTCGCATGGTAAAGTGATAATCGAGATTTCCTAATACGTCATTTACATATTTTTCAAATACCGTATTTTTGTAAAGTTTTATTCCGCTATCATCATTGGTTCCTAATGTTTATACTCGTATTATACAGAGAAGGCGTCAGATGGAATTCAAAATAGCTTTATATTGGAAGAAGGCGTGGTTGTGAACCGATTTCACCTATATTTTGTACATGTCATCAGGGTGTTAAGAAAATATTATATACCGAATTTCACTGAAATCGGTCTAGTAGTTCCTGAGATATGGTTTTTGGTCCATAAGTGGGCGAGGCCACGCCCATTTTCAATTTTAAAAAAACGCCTGCGTGCAGCTTCCTTCTGCAATTTCTTCCGTAAAATTTAGTGTTTCTGACGTTTTTTGTTAGTCGGTCAACGCACTTTTAGTGATTTTGAACATAACCATTGTATGGGAGGTGGGCGTGGTTATTATCCGATTTCTTCCATTTTTGAACTGTATATGGAGATACCTGAAGAAAACGACTCTGTAGAGTTTGGATGATATAGCTATAGTAGTTTCCGAGATATGTACAAAAAACTTAGTAGGTGGCGGGGCCACGCCCACTTTTCCAAAACAATTGCGTCCAAATATGCCCCTCCCTAATGCGATCCTTTGTGCCAAATTTCACTTTAATATCTTTATTTATGGCTTAGTTATGACACTTTATAAGTTTTCGGTTTCCGCCATTTTGTGGGCGTGGCAGTGGGCCGATTTTGCCCATCTTCGAACTTAACCTTCTTATGGAGCCAGGGAATACGTGTACCAAGTTTCATCATGATATCTCAATTTTTACTCAAGTTACAGCTTGCACGGACGGACGGACAGACGGACGGACGGACAGACAGACATCCGGATTTCGACTCTACCGTCGCCCTGATCACTTTGGTATATATAACCCTATATCTTTTAGTTTTAGGACTTACAAACAACCGTTATGTGAACAAAACTATAATACTCTCGTTAGCAACATTGTTGCGAGAGTATAAAAATTAAACTGAAACGCAAAGTGACGTTATTTATACCTTTAACGGTGTATTTAATATGCAATGTTTTAATTGAATATGTAACAGGCGAAAAACTGTGTTAGTTTTTATTTGTAATATTATGCAAGCACCATATCTTTAACAATGGGATCTAGTTCTAAGGAAATTTTGTTGGAATGACGCCTGAAGCTACTTATGTAAGGATCCGAAGTTATAAGAAGTCTGTTGAAGACATCAGTATTTGTGGAAATTCGATCACACTTTCTCGAAAACATCAATCGATACTTCCTGTAGTCTTTGTTTCTGGCTTCCTCGGCTTCCTCTGAAAGCATTCCTATTGATAATACGGCGGCATCCATTATATCCTTACCATGCATTAGTACTTTGTGCACAGTAACAGGCATATAAAACCAACTATAATTTTTTACGATCAGTTTCGCTGTGTTCGACGTATATAATTTAAATTTGTCACTATCAATTTTTTCGCCACATGTAATTATTTAAAGAATTAACCATTTGTGGGTTAAAAAAAAAAGCCTTGATGTGTTCCCGTCGTTAGAAGTTCCTGTACCTTGTTGAACAAAATCAACTCGCAACCGCATTTTATCTTTAAAGGCCGCTTGTATTTTTAATTTATTTTGTATTTTAATTTCTTTGTTTTGGAAGGTTGCAGCCCATTTCTGAAATGGTAAATTGTAAGCTATATGGAGAATGCATTCCATAAACTTGATTCTACCATGTAAGGATGAAATTCCCAATTCACATGCCTAAGTTTTAATTGTTTTAATGGAAACTAACTCTAAGTTGTTCACTTCAGAAGGTTTCGCTCCACAAATGTAGCATACTGCTGCTGCAGTAGTATGTGTCACTATCTGAAAAAGGAGCTTGTGTAATACATTAATTTCTTTGCCTTTACAACAACTTTTGTACTATTCAATGCAATAATATCTGACTTCATTTTTTCGTTAACTTCCATTACTTTCTCTTTTGTTTCCCTTGCAAACTAAAATGAAATTGGTCGACAAAATCTAGTTGAAGAAGGTCTTGAAGTACGCCAATACTCAATATTGTTATCTGATTGCAGCATTAATTGGACCATAGAGAGTAAGTACATACTGCCATCATTCACATCTTCGGGTAAATTTTGTTTGTATTCTGCATTAGGGTGTCCGTTATTTACCAAATTGATTATTTTTGACGAGACGCCAATAAACTAATATTAAAATTTTACTCACATATATCTAAAAGAGAAATTCCCTAAACTCAGCGAGGCGAAAATCAAAGAGGGAATATTTGTAGGCCCACAAATACGGCAATTGATGAAGTATAAGAGCTTTGAAGAAAAACTGAATGGTGAGGAAAAACTCGCCTGGAAATGTTTTGTGAATGTTGTTCAAAATTTTCTAGGTAACCATAACGCGGAAAATTACAAAGATTTAATAAATGAACTTATGATATCATTTAAAGCTTTTCGATGTAATATGTCCTTGAAAATACATATGCTGGACTCTAATCTGGATTTCTTTCCGGCAAATTTGGGTGCTGTGAGTGATGAACAAGGTGAGAAGTTCCATCAAAACATTTCCTTAATGGAGAAGTGTTATCAAGAGAAATGGAGTCCAGGAATGCTAGCAGCCTATTGTTGGAGACTTAATAGGGACCTACCGGAAGCCAAATATTCAAGAAAAGCATAAGTATCTATTAGATACCTATTAGGATATAATTCTGTAAGTGTGGCTGAATTTTGTACTTTTTATGGAAATATATGTTTTGATGTCACAAGAAAACATGATGTGTACATTTTTTTCATTCATATATTATTATTTGGTGGCCCTAGTATATTAAAAATTTGATATAAATTTTCATGTGACAAAAAAAAAGTTACAAATTTGTTGACCAGTGTAATTAAGTAACCTTGTGGCTAAAATTGGGTCAATACTTCCCTAACCCACATCTACCTAGTATAAACATGTTTGCATTTCCAGTTGACTTTATTATTTATCTAAAATAGACAAAAGCGAGGCTTAACTTCTGCTAGCCCATAGACCTAACACAGAATTTTCAAACTTTCAGTAGTCTTTATACCATATAGTATTGTATATGGGTGAATTTCTGGGATATGTTAATGAAACTATAAGATCATCTTTTCGTGGTAACGTTATGTAGTGATGCTATAAATATTAGGTTATCAAATATATCCCTTTCGCCTGTTTTCTTTTGAATTTCGTGGCTATGTATGTATAAAGCGCTACAGAGCTCGTATCTGGCTATACTACACATTTTTGAAAGGCCTTAATATAACCTACAAAACGACGATATGCATGATTAGTTTGGATATTGCGTTCAACAGTTATAGACGTTAAAACATTGAGTTCACTAACGCCGAAATTCGCGCTATTTTAAAGTTTTAAAGGGGACGGTATGAACCGCGGAGAAATGGTTTCGACGATTCAGAGCGGGTGAAAACGACACCATGGATAAGCCAGCCGGCGGAAGACCTGTGACGACGAATATCGATCAAATCATGGAAAACCTCGAGTTGGACCGGCATGTGGCATCTCGTGACATCGCCCAGAAGAAGGGAGGTTTTATCGCATTCACCATATAGCCCAGACATAGCGCCAAGTTATTACCACCTGTTCCTGTCCATGGCGAACGCCCTTATTGGTGTAAAGTTGAACTTAAAAGAGGCTTGTGAAAAGTGGCTGTCCGAGTTCTTCGCAAATAAGAAGGGGGCCTCTACGAGTGTGGTATTATGAAGTTATTAAAAGCGGAAGTTATTAAAGCAATTTTGAAAGTATTTTTTTTTCAGATAATAGCCTGTCTTTTTGCCTGAATGTTTAAAATCGGATAAGTATACTATCATTCTCCATTCACACCTAAACATACCTCTCAGGATGATATCTCTGCAAATTGTAAGAGTATGAAGTGTTCGGTCACAAACGAACTTAGCCCTTCCCTATTTATTCTCCTTAATGTAGCTGGGAAAGTTTCAAACTACTCACGAACTACTATTTAAGTTTAATAACATGAAAGACTTGGTGAGTTGGTTAAAAGTCACATCGATGTATTGAAATCAATGATTACGCAATTTTCACAGGTAATGTATTATTCGAATAGCTGGATAAATTTCAGAACTTTTTATACTCTCGCAACAAAGTTGCTAAGGAGAGTATTATAGTTTTGTTCACATAACGGTTGTTATCTAAAAGAGTCAGATATAGAGTTTTATATACCAAAGTGATCAGGGTGACGAGTAGAGTTGAAATCCGGATGTCTCTCTGTCCGTCCGTCTGTCCGTCCGTGCAAGCTGTAACTTGAGTAAAAATTGAGATATCATGATGAAACTTGATACACGTATTTCTTGGCTCCATAAGAAGGTTAAGTTCGAAGATGGGCAAAATCGGCCCACTGCCACGCCCACAAAATGGCGAAAACCTAAAACCTATAAAGTGTCATAACTAAGCCATAAATAAAGGATCGCATTAGGGAGGGGCATATTTGGACGTAATTTTATTGGAAAAGTGGGCGTGGCCCCGCCCCTACTACGTTTTTTGTACATATCTCGGCATTTCCATATATAGTTCAAAAATGGAAGAAATCGGATAATAACCACGCCCACCTCCCATACAAAGGTTTTGTTGAAAATCACTAAAAGTGCGTTAACCGACTAACAAAAGACGTCAGAAACACTAAATCTTACGGAAGAAATAGCAGAATGAAGCTGCACCCAGGCTTCTTTTAACTTATGAACCAAAAACCATATCTCAGGAACTACTAATCTAATTAATTTTACAGCAAAATAAAAAAATATGTAAATGACGGATAATGAAATCTCGATTATCACTTTATCATGCGAGAGTATAAAATGTTCGGTGGCAACCGAACTTAGCCCTTCTTTACTTGTTTAGTAGCGCTTTAAAGTCTTTAGAAGGTTTTATTTTTCGGCGCAAAACTCCAATTACACGTCATAAAAATGGATTTAAATTAAATGAAGTGATTTGGATATGTTGGAAACCCAGTTTTTGTTTTAATATTCACCATTTCAAAAATCAAATGCTAATACAATTGCATTTGCAGATGTTTGTAAAATATTTGCTTATTTTTATTCTCCTCCCACATCAAAGCACAGTTAAATATTTGCGTTACTCTCCAACACACTTGTCATAACGGAGGCCAACAGAGACAATTGCTTTGACCATATGTACATATGTAGAGACTTCGCATTCGTAAGTAAACTGTGTGCAAAATAGGTTATATAAAAACTAGTTATGCACAGTTATAATCTTCCACCTATTCTACAAATTTTTTTGTACGGATACCTTTTAATTTACAATTTTGCAATTTTGCGTTTACCTTTACACTGTCAGCAAAAGTTCTGTATAAGTATTGAAGTATTCGAAGTAAAACTCAAACAACTTTGATATCGCTTTCATTAATTTTTTCGGACGATTTATTGACTCTATGAATCGAACTTCCAATTCTTGAAATGGGGTTAGCTTTTTCCCCATTTCGTCATTTAAGTGTCTCAATACCCCTTTATGACGTTAATTTCTAAGGCTTGGTGTTAAGAAGAAATGATCGGGCCATGCTTCACACATTCATATTGACGCAAGGGCCCACATTTATTTATGCTGAGTGAACGATGCGAAAATAGAGAAAATCTGATTTAATCACGGACAATAGCCAGTTTATCAATAAGATATTTATTATAGCCACATTTGCTCTGCAGTCTGTTACGCAGTGAAGTAGCAAAATACTCTTGAAACATAACACTACCAAGTAAACTTCACTATACAAAGAAATGGTTGTGCTCGTCAATTTGTGTTTGGCAGACAAAAAGTGGGCTAAACGCAAACACTGTTATTTTTATGGCAAGCATGTTGATGTGGCACGTATGAAGTACCATTTAAAACATTTGTCGGTAATTCGTTTAGCAGTTGGGGTTACCTTGTTATGCGCATAACACGGACATAAAAAGGTAAAACAGCAGTTATATAAATACAGCCTTGTCCCTAATCGTAGCTACAAAAGCTATGCATTGTAGTAAAACTGGAATGAAGTGCATACTTTTTTTTAGCTTATTTGGGATTAATGCGGCTCTAGGAAGAAATATGTAGAGAATTCAACAGGAAGACTGCGACTGAAAGTTATGCAGCAGCTGACTTTTATAAAACTCATTGAATGAAATAAAAGGAAAATATTTAGCAAAAAGGAATGAGAAATATAAAGTTATGCACTAAAGCTGAACGAACTTACAAGCTAAAGAGTTGTGAAAATCACCAGGATAATGGCGCACATGAAAGTAATCAAGTATTGAGAAACAACTGGAACGATGCAATAGCGCCGAATAGTTGCATACAGTAGCCTATATTTTACTCATGTCTTCATTAGTCGACTACAATGTCCAACGAAGTTTAGTATAAACGTATCGAAATTCAACTAGGCGTAAAATATTTGCACCTCTCTAACATAGGCCGCAGTTACCGTCGTCATCTACGGTGTAATTTATAGTGTAGTAGTTAGTAGTGATGGTAGTCGCGTTCTTTTTTTAAGAAGCCATAAAATTGTAAAAGATGCAGTAATTTCTACTTCAGCTAAAAGCTAGGAAAATATTCCTTCTGTTGATGGATAAAAAGGAGCTTAAATTACAAACTTTACAGTTTAAGTTACTACTTTTTGTCTCTCTAAACAATTTTTATATTCCATGACAAGCCAAACAACCTTAGGCAGAACAATAAAGTTTAATTTTCATACAACCATATTTATACATCATTTATTTCTTAATTTCTTATTTTCACTATTCCAATCCACCTTGTTCAATATCATATAAATGCATAGATCGTATCATACGTTCGATGAATCACCCCAAAACGAGAAGGTCACCGATCCAAATTTTCACAAGAAATGGTTGAATGGGCGCCTTAATTAGCAAAACTGTCGCATTTTGCGATAATCCACATGCCATTATTGAGTCACTGTTTTTTCACGATAACACATCATATAATTTTTAAGGTAACTCAAATTCACGTAAGGATGAAGTCATGTGTAGAAGTTCACGCAAGTGAGGAAAGTTCTCTGATCGCCATTCACTTGGGAGTAGCCAGAAACGATTCTTTTACGCATGGCTCAAGCAGCTCACAACTTCCGGTCTTTGACCAAGTATCCTTTGGTTAGCCTAAGAACATCCGTTCGAAGGCGAGCTAAAGTGAAAAGGCGAAACATCCCCTACATAGGGTTGTGCGCTGGGTTTGGGACCCGCCACGTAAAAATCCACCTCCCCCTCCACCAATGAAAGAATACCAACTGCCTGGGATGAGAGATTTGACTGGCGCGCTGTTGTTAACTCGGCTATAATCGGGTAAGCGGTGTCTACGCCAATTAAGAAGAAGAAGGTTGAAACGAACAATTTTTGAGGCAACATCACAGGCCCACGATGCTAGATTATGCGCTCTCCAAAAGTTACCTTGAGCGAAGAGAAGAAAGCAAAGAGTATGTAGAAGGAATGAAATGTGTCCAATATTTTGCTTCGCCTCGATGTTAACGATTTTATACATAAGCATACTCCGAAAGTATTTGTTAAAACAAATGCCTCAAGCACAGCGTAACATTCGCGTAGCCGACAGCATATATGAATATATTCGAACGAAAAACTTGACTAGGAAATCAAAATATGTGATTTTAAAATATTTAAGAATTTAAATATTGCCTTTAGTGCCGTTTTAAAACACATTTATTAATTTACTATAACTTGGAGCTGAGCGTAATCGACTAATAACCAATTTCCAATAATAAACTAATTTTGTTTTTATAGGAAGAAATTAAACATCTCTATTTTTAGCATAATTAGTGTTTTAGTTAACTCCCTTAATCAGTCCTGCTTTAAATTACCAAGACTTCACTTAAGTTGTTAGGAAAAGTATAAAACGGGGTTTTCAATAAGAGCGCTACACAAGTTTTGTTAAATAAAAAAAACGGTTTCGGACACCAATAAAATTTTTTATTCCTGTGAAAGCACATTTGATGCCATTATGTATAGAACTCGATTTCTTTTCCATGGCCACCATGGGCAGGCTTGCAGAAGTCCAGACGCTGAACCCAATTTTCGACGGTTTTCAAGCATAAATCGGCCAATTCTACTGAAATTTCAAGTTCAATATTCATACGAAAATCATTAATCGTCGCTGGCTTGTTGGCATAAATCATAGAGTTCACGTGGCCTTGCAGGAAATAGTCTCACGGCGTCAAATGGCTAGACCGAAGCGGCTACTTGACTGGGCCATTTCGTGAGATAACACACTCAAAAAATTTGACTCCTCAAATAATGGTTATATTGAAAGCTACAAAAAATACAGTAACTCCATAAATAAAGATTTGTAGACATTAAAGAGCTTCATAAGAGTTGATATTAAAATTGAATAGTAGGTGGGACTCACCTTTAGGTTAAATCCAAAATCTAGAGAACTAAGCGACCAATTGCAACCATTTTTGTTTCGTCTAAAAATCCGGGCGTTTCTGGCGGATTGCTTCACATTGTGCAAAACTTGCAGGTAATACTCTTTAATTAACGTACGAACTTGTGACAATGACATTATGAACGACGCCCTGCGTTAGAAAACTGTTGAAAAACCTTAATATGGTAATAGTATATGAAGATAATTAAGAACCGAATACACGTAGACCCCGAAAATTTTAAATCCGCGATACTTGCAGTACGAACCTCATCGGTATATGAGGTATACACTGCTGAATATGTGAGATATTTAAAGATATCAACAGATCATCTAATCGCTTTATTATTAATATGTCCTCGTGCTTTATAGCCAATAAAGACCCTAGTTCCAACAAATCTAATATATCTATTTAAAACTTCTGATTGATATACCGCATGTACCGGTCAATATCTAATAAAAGGAAAACAAAATTTGGGTTAATGCTACAGCTAAAATCCCAAAATATGTTTATGTATGATATTTTAATGAAATTTAATAAATTTTACTAAAATTTAGTGGTTTAGTGTTAAATAATAATCGAATCGATCATGACTTTGGCTTAATCTTTATATCCTTAACACAATAATTTGCCTTTATTTGCTCGACCCACAATACACCCATATACCCAATATATTATCTTTGCCCCTTTAAATTGCTTTAAAAAACAAGACTAAATACGCCATAGACAATGAATTTTACTCTTGAGTTGGTATGAAAGGGCTCTACAAGAGCCGAGGTAAAAATTGGACAATGGACGTAGCACCGTCCACTTTTAGACAAAATCATATATTTCTGGACGTGCTTGACCGATTAAAACCACATTAGGTAAGTGACATTCTACTGATATTCTTATCTCAAAACGAGAAAATGGGGGAAATCGGAATTCAACCGCACCTTCTTTCTATATAAGGCAAATTAACATTTGATGTGCGTGAATTGATTCCTTCACTTTCCAGTGTGGACACAAAGAAGCAATTAATATGAAACGAGATAAAACTTTTCACAAATAGTGATTTTAGAGTATGCCACCATATAACCAAAAATTGTCCAAACCGAGCTTAAGCTGTTAAAGTGAATAGGTATCTATTTATAGTTGACTTAAATATCGGTCAATCTATGAGATTTATAATTAAAATTAGGAGAGAAACTTTTTCTCTTAGTATTATGTATGTGTGTCAAAAACGGCTTTATTCGGGTATAAACCGAAAAAAAAGATTTTCGAATTTCCGAGTGACTTCATGTGTGTTATTTTAAAGAAACTAAATGGACAAGTTGACTCTTGCCTTAACTAAGTTCTTAATTAAAGAATAGAACTATAATTTTGTACAGGGGATTGCAGTAACAACCGGCACCACTGGGCTCCAACTGTTAAAAAGTGGATGTGGGCTTGTATAAGTACTTAACCTTTAACTAGTGACACGGTTTTTGTGTAACTTAACTGGGCTTGGCAGTTATTCACAAATATTCCAAATATGTTGGAAATCGCAGCTAGCTTATCATTCTGTTTTCTTTCTTCTCTATCCGTCCCATTATCAAACCGCAAGCATAACAAAATATTTAGAAACCTTTTTTGTGACATAACAGATCTAAAAATGTTTCTCCCTGTTCCATCCGTTGCAAATAAGTACTCACAATTTTCGTGGTTTGTTTTGAACACAGCTGTATACATAAGAAGACCAAGGAATGCATACAATTCGACCATGTCTAAATCTTGTAGTTCAGGACGACTTTCTCTGCTGTGCTTCAATTTGAGTTCACGAATTTTCTCATTTGTCCACTTCAATATTTCTTCTAAGATATCCGGACTCATTATTTTCTTCCACATTGAATAGGGATCTCTTTCGTCATGAACATTCAACCTCGATTCCGGCACACGAGCTATAATGTTGTGCTGGCTTGTTCGCACAACTCTGTTTGGCGAATTTTTTGCCCACTTGAAACGATTTTTGATAAAGAAACATCTAACAAATCTTGATAACGGTTCATCATCACTGTCACCTTCTGACTGCTGATTCCCTTGAATTAGTTTTTCATCTTCAGAAGCACTTTGTACACTATGGGAGTCGTGATCACTTTGCTCTAGGATGAAGTTTTCGGGAACATTTTCAGCTTCTGATCCACATGAATCTTCCTGAGCCAAATAAACTTCAATCACACTGCTCGACACTACATTTTTAACTCCTAACTCCTTACGCTTCTTTTTTTGAGGTGGAGAATCACTCATTGTTAGTAAAAACTGTAAAAATACGAAAAAAGTAATAAAGCAAAATTATATTAAAAAGTTACACAAGTGGTGACGTAAGGTCTGAGAGGCCCATGCCGAAGTTTATGTCGATATAATTTACCGATATGAGACAATACGACGCAACTGTCCTACTGTACGGCGTGGACGCAACTAAACTCGAAGCTACTGAGTCGTTGAAACAAAGGAAGCGCGGGGAAGGGGGTGAAATGATGTTTCACTGACTCCGCTCGGCCAGTGAGACCGCTTGTCACCAGTTAAATGTTAATAAACGTTAAGTTAAATAATTGTTATGTATAATTGTTTTACTTTTATTTAGAAATTTTGGTAGCAAATTAAACAATGCGCAAGCCTTTTAAACTGTTCAAGATAAAAGAACTCACTCAAAATAAATCCTATGAAAACGCCTACTGATAATGTGAAAACTAATAAAATTGGACCATAACCCCACACCTCCTCACTTCCCATATAACGTTACTGTTAATAACTACTATAAGTGCGGTAAATCAATAATTAAATATACCAGAGACATAAAGTTTTGTACTCAAGAGGTTAAGAGAGTTCTCAATAGGAACCGCGGTAAAAATTGTACGATGGGCGTGCACCGCCCACTCTTAGGTGAACTCACATATATTGGAACCTGCCCTCCGATTTCAACCAATTTTGGTTCGTGACATTCATCTCATATTCTTATGTAATAGTGCGAAAATGGTGGAATCAAAATTCAACCACTTTTACTTTCAATATAAGGCAATTTAACATTATATGTGATTCTTTAAGTATAATATTTTTAAGAATACAACTTTGCATAAATAATGTCGTAAGAGTATGCCACCTTACAACCAAAAATTGTTCAAATCCAATAAAAACTGTTCAAGCACCTAGGTACCGAACATGTTGATCCCAGTACTTATAGTTGACTTTTGCAAAACATATTGGTCAATGTGTGAGATATATAATTGAAATGCAAAAATAATTCTTAGCTGATAATAATATGTCTATCAGGCAGGTTCTGTGATTCACTTCCGAGTGAATATCAAGCAAATTCACTTTCAATCCGACATTTGATGTTCTAGGTTCCACTTCCCCCGATTCATTTCCACATTTTTTTCAAAAATGAATTTTGAGTGAATATGCGTGTTCTGCAAAACTAATTCACAAGAAATTTGTCGGTTTGCATTCACTTCAATTCAAACTTGGGAATTTGTTGCGCGAACATGTAAGTGTAATTAAATGTTTAAATTTTGCACAAAAAAGGATTAAAAATAGTTAATTTTGATTATAAAAAAAATTGTTAATTGAAATGTGATATTTTTAAAGGGGAAAACATAAGAATGCAGAGCAGGATGTAATAATTATCCAATTCGTGGAAGCCCATAAGGACATCGCCCGCGGCTTTGTAAAAGGCGATAAAGTCAAAAGCGATGCACTTATTATTTGACAACACGGAACACTTAATGTCATTGTGCGTGTAATAATATTTATGTAAAATATAAAATGGTTATTTTAAGCAAATATCTAAATAATAAATATAAAATAAATATGTATGTAGAAATATTGCAGTGAAGTGTAAGTGTAAAAAAGTGCATAATATGAAAGAAAAAGTTACTATAAATCGAGAAATTGCAAAATTAAATTTGCGAAATTTTCAATTTTAAATGCATACATCTCGAAAACTATAAGTTTGCGGCGGCTATAATTATATATTTTCTTAATATGGAGCATCAGCCCTATCCAACCATACCACTTATAATCCTGAAATCGTGGGATGGTATACTAAAGTTTCCCCGCGAAGTGAGTGGATATCGAATAATTTATATCTTCATGAATAGTGTATAGTGATTTAGTGAATTAATTTCTATTAAAATATATTTCGTAAAATGTGAAGCCAAGCGTTCGTTCTTTCGATGTTCGTCTTTGGTTGTTTTCTAATTAACCAACAACGTCGTTCGTATAAACAGACAAACAATATCGAGCCAAAAGAGTAATAGTTTTGCTTTCGCTTTGAGATTTAAAGTTGAGTACAGGGTGTTTGTTTACAAATTACTTTGTAATTTTTAGGAAATTAAATATGTTTTAAGAATACAAATTTGTATATTTTTAATAATTAAATTTTTACTAGAATAATAGCTAACTTTATATTAAACTTTTCGTTCACTTTAAAGGATGAAAAGTTTAGATAAAAATTTAAAACTATTTTTGGTAAACTCGATATCGAAAATATTCTAAATCCATAAAATCGAACTTTGGAAGGAAAATTGTTCTTAAATCGGCAATATTTTTGGAATTTAAATTGTTGGTCATTTAAGTGGGTATATTTAATTTTCTATCAATTTTGTTAAATATAAGGTAAGAATTCAATAAGTTCAGAGTTTATCATGTTTTAAGTAAATTTATTGAACATATTTTTACCAAACACAAAACTTTAATCTTATACTGGTACTGTAATACCATTATTTTATCAATTAAATGCTTTAAAAAATTGGGACATTTTAATGAATATAGATTATTGGGGTACTCACAACGTGTCATAGAGCATTGTAAAATCATAAATTTGTATACTAGTTTAAAATATTTGTTGATGGATTGCATACTAAAATACGTTTACAAAAATACAACTCTGAACGCTATGTTTTCGGATCTTTATAACTTATAAACCTTATGAGACTATGTGAAAGCACTATATATATTATAAAATTGATTTAGGTTTTACCATTTGTATCATTCAGTTTATTTAAGGGATCATCTCAGTGTGAACCCCCAAAAAATTACTGATTTTCACCATTTTTTTTAACAAAAATTTCAAAAAGATTATTAATCTATAGGAAAGTTGCTATCGCGCTATAAAATATTTTTTTTTTTTTTTAATTTTACAAAATGGCTGCAGTTTAAACAAAAAGTATCGAATTTGGAAGATTTCAAAAACGAGCTTTCATTGCGCAATAGAAAAAATAGAAAAACGCGTTTAAAGGTTGGAGTAACTCAGTTCCGCACTCTGTTCCCTTTCTACAAGAAACACTGTAGCGACCGTAAAAATTTTAATTTAAATTTCTAAATTTGAGCGAATGTTTATTACAGTACCATATATACGAGAACTATCTGATACTGCATTAAAAAAACGATTTTTTGAAAATTTCACAAAGAGGCGATCTCTTAACATTATACCAACTTTCAACAAACAATTACAAAACAAAGTTATGTGAAAAGTATTTATTATAAAGTTATTAAGGACCAACGGGTTTATTTTTTTTTTTTTCTCAAATTCTTTATTTACAATCTGTCTGTATTCAAGACAATAAGCAAATGTTCTAAAATATACATAACTTTATACTGTTGGACCACAGTGGGCGCAAAAGTAATATTTTATTCTATACTTAGCTTAAGCTAATGATTATTTATTTCCTGTACGGGAGGTCTAGAATATGAAATCGTTTCAGTCGAAACGTTTCATCTGTTTCATCCAATAACGCAATAGCTAAAGGGTTGGAATGATTGCTTAGCCTTTCAAGATATCTAGAACTAAATTTCCTAATTTCATCTTTGACACTTGGTATATTTAGGTCGTTGTTAATTGTGATATTTGAAACAAACCAAGGAGCATCCAGAATCTTCCTGAGGGTTAAGTTCTGATAACGCTGTAATATTTCAATATTTGAGTTGCTGCAAGAGCCCCAAAGCTGGATTCCATACGTCCAGACCGGCTTTTGTATGGCTTTATAAAGTAAAATTTTGTTTTCAAAACTTAGTTCAGATTTGGGTCCAATAAGCCAGTACATTTTATTAGTCTTTACTTAAGCTCTTTTCGTTTTGCCTTAACGTGATTTTTCCACGTTAATCTTCTATCAAGATGGAGGGCTAAGTACTTCACTGTATTGCTGTTAGGAATCTCTTCATTGTTCAAAATAATATTTGGACAGGAGTCTTTTTTCATTGTAAATGTGATATGTATAGATTTATCTGTATTAATGGCCATATTCCATTTTTTAAACCATGCCTCAGTAATTCATACCTGATCCTGAATCATTTTCGACGCTTCGATCCGAGAACTGCTTGCCGCAAGCATTGCAGTGTCATCCGCATAGGTGGCGACTAAGACATTTTCAAGGACAGGCATATCTGAGGTATATATTGTATACAGGATCGGACCAAGAACGCTTCCCTGTGGAATTCCAGCACTAATAGGATATATTTTCGAATATTCGTCTTTCACTCTAACGTAAAAGTGTCTATCTAGAATGTAGTTTTTCAGAACAAGGAAAAACGTAGCAGGGAGCACTTTTTTTAGTTTATAAATCAACCCAATATGCCAGACTCGATCAAAAGCTTGTTGAATATCTAAAAACACTTTACTTTCCAGCGTATTACTAATAAAACGAACAATGCGATGGCATTGTTCAGGAGTACCGTGTTTGTGACGAAATCCGAATTGATGCTGCGGAATAATGGAATTTTTCTCTAAAACTGGTAACAGTCGTCGCAAAAGGATTTTCTCAAATAATTTGGAGAAAGTTACCAGTAAGCTTATCGGTCTGTGCGACTTCAGCATGCTTTCAGGTTTGCCTGGTTTGCTGATCATAATGATTTCCGCGTTTTATAACTCAATGAACAAAAATTATTATGAATGATAAAACTCATAGTTTTGTAGGAAATTTACTGCTCCATAAAAATGGTCTGAAATGATTTTTCGATTAAGTTAAGCGTTTACGAGATATTCATCGTCAAACATCAATGCATATTAAGGTGGATAAAAAAATATATATTTCGCTTGGTACTCTGAAAAATAGATTCCTAGACACCTCTAAGAAATCCCCCGTTACAATTAAAAACTCATGTTTGGAGAGGCTTTCTTAGAGGTGTCTAGGAACCTATTTTTACGAGTACCAAACGAAAAACAGAAAATTTTTTTTTTTTGAATCACTCTATTGCACACTCATATTAGTCAAAGAATAGTGAACACAAGGAGTAAACTATCGTTCCAATATTAAATTTTCTCATATAATTTGCTTGCTATTAGTATTTGAACAAAATGATATATATCGATTACCATATATCCACTGTGACTAAATGTTATAAAGACCTTGCCCCTGATATAGGGGCTAGGCCAAGTCGCTCAAATATATCTTTGTTAGGTACTTAGATACACTGTTATGAGTAAAACATGCACTCTTATTTTCTTTGGGATAACTCACCGACATTTTCGATCAAATGTCAGCTATAGGTACCGGGGTCTAAATATTCGGTACTTAGAGGCATGAACAGTTTTCATTGGATTTAAGCAATTTTTGGTCTTAAGGTGGCACATACTAAGACATTATTCGTGCAATGTATTATCCCAGGAAATTAAGTACTTCTTGATTTGTATACTGAAACTGGACGAATGAAGTGGAATTTAAAATTGGGCTGTATGGGAAGTAGGCGAAAATTAGGAAAATGCCACTAGCCAAATTTTATCGAAATCGCTTTGTCGGGTCCCGCGATATGGGATTTCACCAAAAATTTGGCGGTGCCACGCCCATAGTTTAACTTTCACTCCGGGTCCTATAAAGCTCTCTCATACCATATTGGTGGTAAAATTTAATGTCTCTGCCGTATTTAGTTCAACATGTGTTTTAGGCAATAGCGGCACTTTTTATGGATCGTGGGCCCCCCAAGTCATGATCACGCAAACGTCGGCATATAATTTCAATACTTTTAGTTAAGGCGTCTTTCACCTCTGAAGCACTCGCAAATGGAATCTGCCTTGGGTATCTGACAATGGAATTGACTTCTTTTACTGACATTTCCAACTTGCTTCCACTTTTTTATTACTTCATTTACACTTGATAAGTAGCATTACGTACCATTGTGGGTGAACAACTAAGAATATTTTAGTCTTCGACATAAGTTTTGCCTTCAGAAAGCAACTTTTCAACTTACAATTCTTATTTTTTCACATTTCTAAATGAATAAAAGTTAAATTTTGACTTTAAAAGCAAAAACTTCAATTAAATAAATGAATTTCGCCGTCATTTTTAAATTATCATAACAAATTTCATATAATTTTAAATTTTCAAACACTTCCCTCACGAACTCTAAGATTTTGACTGGCCCAAAACTCTTTGCAAATAAAAAGTCTCGCAATTGTAACAAAAACAACAAACCAAGCGAAACAAGTTGTTGCATGTTTTCATATCAATATCTGAAGCCAGCTGATTTTGAAGGGTACCACAACAAAAAAGTTGTAATAAAAAAGGATCACATGTATTAAATGAATGCCTAGCGCTACTAAGAGTTTGAATTTTAAATTTTGCCAACCCTAACACAAGTTTGTAGTTCGTAGAATCAAAAGCATAATTTTAATGATGGAGCATTGAAATTATTTAAAGCTTTTAGGTTTATACAATTCTTATGAGAATATACATATTCTTTATCTTTCACAATTTCTTGAAATCAGTATGTAGTTATGCCATATATGGCAGTTTTGTCATATTTTGACAATATTTTAACATTGTGGTACTCAAAAAACTTATTGTGACTCATATTCAAAAACTTTCTTGCTCCTCATATGGTATAACAACAACGGTAAACACACATAAAGTTAATTTCCCAGCTATAAACCATTAACAGCAGAAAAAGGCTTCGGTATTTCGCCATATTTCTGGTGAAGAGTTGAGAGACTACAGCAATTTAGAGCCGATTAATAAACTGACAGCAGCGTTATTAAAAAGACAGAGAACTAGATATACCACATAATACAAATTGTATTATACCAAAGTCTACGGTCAAAAGTGGGAGAGCTACTGCGAATTATTTGAATTAAATATTTAAATTGTCTATCTGCATATTCGCGAACTAGCAAGTTAGATTTTGATGACAGTCGCACAAGAAGCATCCCAAAAACTCATGTTGCCACATACAAATTTTCTTGCAACTATAAAAATAAACGGGATGCACAGAGTGAACTACAAGCAAACGACTTTCTTTTTATGGCAAATATAGCCTGCTGTTGCAAGTTGCATGTTACACGTACACATATGTATGTAGTTGCCATTTGAATCATTTGCAACCTTTACAAGGGTAAAGCTTAACGTTGGTCATATGTATTTAACGTTTAGCAGCAGTTACTACCAAGTGGTGCACATAACGGCAATCAAATGCCGAAAAGTGCTTTATACTTAAATGTAACTGCAACAGAAATGCATTGAGGTCAAATTGAGGCGAAGTGCAAATAAAATCATGTCTTCATCAAATAAACTTATGAAAGAAGGAATGGTATTAAGAATCAAAAAAAAAAGTTTCCCACAATTTGAATTTTTACTTAAGTATACCATTTTTAATAGGAATAAACCAGCTGATCCCGCAGGCGTTGTCCTTCGTGAAATTTTGTGTTTTAAAATGAAAAGAAAGTTTAACTTATATTGTGTTAAATTTCATTTATTTGCGAATTTTCCACTTTTTTTTCAGTGTAGCGTAGTTTGTTTCAGTGTGTAAATGTACGAGATAATGATTTTCTAACTTGTGAACGCGCCACGTATAGCTAGCCCTTTGAAAAACATTGCATTTAAAGATTTATTTCACACATTTCTAGCGACTATCTTCGTGTTCAATGCAATTTTCCCTGGAAACTGAATAGGTTTGAACTGAAATGGCAAATCGTTGGAACTCAAAAGAATTCGTAGAACCAAGCAGTCTGCCCTTTTGTATTCTATAGCTGCGTCACAATCAATCGGGTTCCATTACACAGTTTCGGCGCATGAAGATTGGGAAACATGATGGGGCGGTATACAAGCCTCTCCAATGAATTTAGAAATTTCACTGGATAATTCACGGCTACGTATTCATTGCCAAGACGATCGATTTGTTCGAGCGCAAACCTCCCGGAATTGGACACAGAATCTTCTAGTTTAAGTCATTAACATTGGTATTTTTGGCTGCTAAAATTGGCCGTGCACTCAAGAAATCGTAGTTCCGATAATTTGGCCAATGTTCGGATAAACATTCGTGATGAGTTCATCTTTCGTTGAAGTGAATTGACAAAATGCAGGAGGAATTGAAATCAAACCACTGGAAGTATCAACCGGAATTTTTTCTTTTTCTAAATCTTATCGAATACGATTTAAAGTGCTCTCGGCAATGTCATTTTTGTTCGTATCCCATAATTGATGCCGATTTGAAGGCTGATGGGTCGAAATGATCATCGCGAAAAGTACGCAAACTTTAGTAGCATCCAAAGTAGCTATCGAATCGTCCATCGTTTGATTCCATTGATTATCATGTTCCAGCAATTGTAATTGCTGGCATGCTTCTCAAAAAGTTACACACACCGTACCATTAACAGTACGCAATGACTCAATTGAAATTGAACCACGTGCATTTATTAATAGCAACGAAAGGTAGATTGTAGCAATCGTTGTTTTTCGGGTGGATTGCGTAAATTCGTCCTAAGGCATTAGTAAAGAACACACCTGGATATCAATCTACTGGTTGGCCTTGCTTTCTGCGTAACTATTTCTTCGACGATGCATTCCATGCCAAGTAATTTCCGAATAGAGCAAAGTTCTCGTAAACGGATCACTTACGCAACGTTCATGAACCGCAAAAGCAAATATCTCATAAAATACATCATTGCATTTCACGCATCGACCCATTAAATACGTGCTGATCTCATCTCGTTCACGGCCATAGCGGTTATTGACCGCTACGTCCTTTGGTGACGTACTTGCAAACTTACTTGATCGATTTCACCAAACTGCAATACTCAACATCGATATGAGTTTTGAATGTGAATTAGACAATAATGGCCAATATGGTACAATCCATATGTTGTCAACTTCGTTATTTACTCCTCTAAATTGAATGCTGAATGTTCTGCCCTTGTCGTCTGGTGAGCGAGACCGATACAATGGATATCTATCACTTCCATTGTTTCCGAAAGAAAAGCACGTGGATAGTGTTTCGTGCATTTATTGTCAGGCATACACACCGTAGTACGATAGTGATGTCCACAAGGTCCATAAACCAGATTGGTTTTCCCCACTTCATATAATTCTGGATCTATCTCTGGTCAGGAATTTCCGATGAAATGATTTCATCAATTTGATCTGATGTAACCACCATCCTCTATCCTAAGAAGAATGTGTGCGTGCGGCAAATCGATTTTTTGCCCCTCAACAAAATACATCTTGCATCTAACAGCACCATATATACATACGTTGCTTCAAGATAAACATAGCTGTTGTTTGAATGTGATGTGACATCGTGACGATCTTGCTGATTGATCACGATTCAATAATTCCGTAATCTATGGTCATTTTGCATACCAAGTGAATGTAACAAACAAATTCGCCCGTTCATAATTCCGAACGTACAGCTATACATATAATCGCATCCTACGAGTACTCGTGCATGTGCTTTGGGCTGCCAATGTATAATGTATGTTGATGGTAAAAAAGAACGCCGACCGATATTAGCGCGACCTCTTTGTGGCATCGCAACAAATTTCAAACTGTATTTAATCACTTTGTATGAAAGACACATACAATTTTCACTGAATAATTTTCAATAATTTACCTTTTGAATAGCCGAAATAAAGAAAGCAAACGACAGAAATTTAACGATAACGACGAATAATTTATAAATAAACTAGAGGACCCGTCCACGCTTCAATGTGGCTGATATATAGATAAAACTACTACTACTATCAACGTGATTTTTATTAGTTGGATTATAACTATTAGTTAATGAGATATAGCATTGTTGCGAAGCAACTTGTGTTGGTTACAAGAAAATAGATCTGAGAAGTGTTTGAGTGCTCTTTAATCGTAATAAAAGCAAATTTTTACGTCGGTGTGTGACAATAGAAACATAGCTCCATCATTTCTTACTGCAGTTCAATCGACAGTCATTATGATGGACTGCACATGACGAAGCGGTTCTCAGGCGTGGAAAGACGGAAAAGTCGGCTGGAAAGGTTATGACATCAATCTTTCGGGATGCACGTGGTATAATACATACATACTCAACGACTGATTACTGAGTTATACCAGTTATAATCTATTTCACTGCGTGTTTGGTTGCAGTTCTTTTCTAATATTTCAAATACTTAACAATTATATTATTTTTGAGGAAGAATCTGTTTAAAATTGTACGCATATATTGAAATGATTCTTACAAACATGAATTTTGAACAAATTCTTATAATTTAAAATATAACTTTTGTATTTATGAGTTGTATTAAATTTTGACATAAAGAGATAAAGGTATCCTATGTTCTTACCCTGGTTCTAAGCTCCCTACCCACAAATTTTCAGCCAAATCAGTTCAGCCGTTCTTGAGTTACAAATGGTGTAACTAACGCAACTTTCTTTTATATATATAGATTAGTTGGAAAACAAAACAAAAAAAAAATGTGGTATGGAAAAGGCACTTTTTGGAAATTTATGCTCGTAAGTCCGTTAAAAATTAACTTTTTCATATCATGTAACGGTTTAGTCAGCTATGTATAGACCAACTTATTTTTATGTATGTATATGATGGGTATTTATGCAATGTGATGTGATATCATGTCATGCGATGTGACATCACGTCACTTTTGTATGGGAAATAGAGAATGGTTGTTTTTAGGGTTTTCCTGGCAAGTATTCGATATTTTCTCGCCTCTTAAACGTTCCCTAGACCTCCACGAACATTTCAAGACTAAGATAAGATAAATCCGTTCAGCCGTTCTCGAGTTTTAGGGAGACTAACGAACAGCAATTCAATTTTATATATACAGATTTTTTTTTTCTTTTTTAGGATTATATGTCTTCATAACCCAAGTCGTTCAAGTTATATTCAATTAGATAGCAAATTTCGATTGTTTTCGAAACGGTCTCTATTACCATTGTTAACATATACATATATATATACAATGTATGCCAAACTTTTGAAAAAAACTTTGTCGAGGGAAACTCATTGAAATTTTATAGAGCACAGTTTTTCAAATATAAAATAAATACTGGGTATTCGGAATAGTGTTTTAGCATTTTTAAACATTTTCCAACATTTTGTCCAGATATACATACATATGTGTTCCTTTGAATAGAAAGTTGTTCTGACAATAAAAACTTACAAATATATGCATTCATAATAATCTAAAAAAGTTTTTTATGTTGCCGGACCACATGGTTTAACCATTTTTCAACAGGGTAAGAGTTTTCTATAATTTTTTCGAATCTAGTAGATTTGACGTAAGAATTAAAGTTATGCTCAAATATGTTTTATCAATCTTCTTTCACTATTTTCAACATCTTAGAGTTTCTTAGCAAATTCTGATATGTTTACATAGGTCAAGTCATCAATCAATTTGAGTAATTTTGTTAAGTTCATATTTAAAGTGTTTTGTTTTCAGTGTGAATCATTAGAAATAAGTGCAAAAAATATAATGAGACGAAGAGAAACCCAGTTGCAGTAAAAAGCTTATTAACTAGCTTAAAATATTTTCTAAATCTTTTTTTAAGCTTTTTTTAAAACTTTTTCATAAGCATTAAAATAAAAAATTTGAATAGTTTAGTACATAGTTCACCATGACGTATGCGCAACATTTATATAACAGATCTGACCGTTTAACAACGGTACAGAGACTATAATATTGATTGACAATAATGCACACACAATACGCACCAATCTACCGGTTGAATGTACGAAATATCACTTATGAAGTGAATCGTTTTATACGGTCATTTAAATAAATGTGATTCATAGTTTTTCGCCACTTTATTTCTCCATTAGTTGCACGCATCATAATTTGATGAATATAAAAATACAGTTATATTTGATAAAAATATTGACATATCAACATAGACGTGGAAGTCATAAGAATATATATTTATTGAAGTTATACTTCTTATACGAGTTCGGAAAAGGTTGCGATAGATACAGGTTGCGCAACCTTGCTCAATATAAATCTACGCAACCTTGCTCAATATGAATCTACGCAATATGCAAATTTGCATTATTTCGTTCTCATTTCCATATTCGTAGCAATAGAATTTCTATGGCATAAGTAAAGTAATGGCCGCCGATTGTCACCCCTTGCCGCTGTAGCACCTTCGCCTACAAACATGCGTAAATATGTATGTATGTATACGTATGATCGTGAATACATATCGACGCAGATTTTTGCGAGAAGCACCAGAAAGTTGTGCAATTTATGATTTTTAGCTTTTGACATCGTCGCGAAAAGACGACTTGTTGGCAAAGGCATGCTCGGGGAGATGTTACGGCCTCTGTTTTTATGAATGAAGCGAGATCGCTTGTGGAATTTGCGCCTGCGTTCATGAATGAAATCGTTTTTGTTGTAAAATTTACTACACTTGTTCTTCGCCAATTTGGCTGCCATATTGACTTGTGAAGATCAATTTTTTGTTGGTGACATATTCATATGTGTACGCATATGTATGTTCGTATGCTTGTGCATTATTTGTTTGGCAATGTATGCAAATATATGTACATATAAGTATATATGAATGTATGAACATGCAAGTCAATGCGAGCACATGTAATAAGTTTATTGATAAGTGATGAAAATATGATTTCAATTTCTGAACACGCACCGATAACTGCTGGGCCTTCAACGCGTGTTGATGAATTACAAAAGAGAGATGATTACGCTGCATATTCTCTTCCCCAACGAAGAGACAGAACTACTTTTCTAGTCAAAGTTCCTTCATTTAGACTTTGCTTTATTCTTCATTTTATGTGCATAATAAATTTATAAAATGTGAATTTAAGTTTTCTAGTTTTCTTTTATACAAAGTGATATGCATTTCTTGGAATATCACTAAGAAATATAACTTCATCCGCGCGTAGGGACTCCACGCACCTTTGTTTTGAATAGAATGTGTGAAACACTTTACTCATGACACCCTTAGAAAATTTATTAGCGGTAAGATTATTTTCGTTTATGTACTGAACTGCATTGCGGGTTGCGCGGTTGCGTCTGTACAACGACAATAAAAATCATGCTCTGTCTATACGACAAGTTCGGTTGGACAAATAGTGAATGGAGTACAGTTTACTTAAGGCATTATATACTGTATGTATTGCCTATATCAGATTATTTTCAAATACTTACCGCGAATTATAGTATTATTTTAAGGCGAAACAGGGGTTAGTCTTCTTATTTAAATAGTAACTTATATTGAACTATTTTCATTGGGGCTTATACAGGTTTATGTCGATATACAAGGAGTTTTATAGCCTAAACCCTTGTTGTAGAAATTCAACATTTAAAACATTAACATAAATCGCCTCGTTTGGAATGATATAATTTGTAATTAAATTAAAATAGTTTGCAGCATTCGGAAGTTGCGTTTTATTTATATTTTTTCAAAGTAGCCCTTTATAATCGATTTTTGTTACAAATAGGTCATGACCATGTAGAATAAATGAGACAATTATTACAGTTATATTTACAAATAAGGTATGCCGAATTGTTGAATCGAGATTGCTTATTACTTTCTCAAAAGAGAAATCCGGATTTGTGAAAGAAGAGCAGTTAAATGTATGCATAACATACTAGTATAATCCAGTAAAGCTTTAAATAAAGGATATATTAGTGGTGTAGCTAGCAGCTGAGGGAAAATTCCCAGTCTATATCTCGAAAGTAATAACCTTGGTTTTGTAAATTTACAATATCCAGATTAACCGCGCGTACTTACTTTGTGGGAACAGGCTTCCTTTTAATTACTCATGGAGAAGAAAATAAACATAGAAGAGGTTTTCTGGAAAAATTCACAATTACACCCTTCTATGTGTGCATATGCATAAAATAAGTGGAGGAGTTAGTTGGAAATATTATAAATGGTTAGCAATGTACGAGTATCTCCTAATTTAAAAACAATCGATTTGCATTATTCGAAAACTAAGTGTTCACGACTATGATACGTCCTAATGGAGTCTATTACATGGGTTTCTGTGAATTCGACTATATGGCGGACAGTTTAGTTGTGATTATTATTCTACCAGAACAATCATTTTGTTGTTGTATATGGAAAATTGGATTAATAGTTGGCATGCTTGCATTGGCTTAGGCTTTATTTCAGTGAGGAATATCCGAAAACAAAAGATTAAAAATTTTAAACTGACCTCAGTTTGGGTGTAACCCAACATTTTGTACTATTTTCAAAAACTGTAAAATTCGTTCAAGTGCTTATTGCTTTTGTATTGAAATCCCGAACCAAGAGTATAAAAATCGATTTTTTTAAGATAATCTTTACATATAAAGGTACGTGTCACGTTGTTTGTCCGCAATGAACTTCTAACCTACTGAACCGATTTTAGTAAAATTTAGCACACTGTGAAGATATGATAGTTAAAACAATTCAAAAATAAAAAATAGAGTGAAAGCTCTCTTAAATCTATTAACCATGCACATTGTTGATGTTTATTAAGTACAATCTATTAAGCGGACATCTCTATTAACTGGACAGAAAACCAGATACTGAGAAAGTAGCATTAAATTCGTTATTTTTTCCAATGAAATTTATTTGTATGAACATAAACCTCAAGTACAATCCCTTAGATTCTTATACCGACAAAAACGTTTTCGCCTTTATTCGTAAAAAGAATTTTCACTGTATTGAATAATTTATTATATAAATAATAGTATAAAATGTATACCATAGCAACGCGTGGCCGGATCCCCTAGTAAGTTTATATAAAATCATTAGTTTTGTTGAAGAAACTGTTGAAGACAATTTGTTCTCACATCAATTAGTATTTATTGTGCTTTTTCTTAGTTAGAAATTATGGTATGTGAAGCTGACGATTGTGACTTTCAAATTAACTGGACTCAAAACAAAAAATTTTATTTAATTTACCTGTAACCTTTTCCGTCCTTATTTTAAACTTCTAATTTATTGTATTGTAAAAGAAAACGGGGAAAAATAATGTAAATGAAAGAAATTCAGGAAATGCAGCTTTGGAATAAATTAATTTCTAATAAACAAAATGAGTTAATCATAATAATTGTTCTTTTTCAAAACTATTTCTGTTTTGAGTAAAGAGCATGAAAACTTTTGAACCAATGCACACTGGTCGATTTCAGAGGCCAAAAATAAAAAAAATAAAAGTTTGAAATTTACCACTGTTTGTATCAAAGCTATTTCTTAAAACACCAATAAAACTAACGGTAAATACGTTTTTGCTCTATCCCATTCGTAGGGGCTACGAAAAGCGAGAGAAATGAGACAATAGAAACACGCGGAATGTGCAGTGGAAATAGCTTAAAAATTATCTCTTATAATTAATTAAATTGTAATATAAAATCGTGTTTAATCCCCATAAATCGAAATGAGTATTGATAACAAAGGTATATGTTATATAAAAAGTGGTTTTCATGTAATAATATGTTGTTTTATTATTTTAAAACAATTGTTTTATAAGTGCCCTTTTGAGAGGTATGTTTTTCTTTATACATCGATTTAAGGTATACAAAAAGTTGTGATCCCTGTCTCGCCATCAAATGAATCAAGTTTGTTTATACTCGTATCAGTTAATGGTTTCTAAATCTAGGCTTTTGATTTCAGCTGCAACTTTTTGCAACTTTCTTTGTTATTCGTGTTATCCTACCAGGCATGCGATATGATTTTTTGTAAACCTCGTACTGAGCAGTTGAGTTAGCGTCTTTCTCTGAGTTTATAGCTATTCAAATAGCTCTCTTTCGGTGTTTTTTTTTTTGCACTACGGTCTGCTTACTTAAGTAACGCGATTTATTCTTATTTTAAGTGAGAAAATTAAATCCAATACTTATTTAAGTGTATTATAATTTTTCCACTATGCCCCCGGTGGGCTTCCAGTTCAGGGACAACAGGTTTGCTGCGCTGGCCCAAGGTCCCCAACCAAAACGTAAAAAATCGTATCAAAAACTGCAAGATGCTTTTCCTGACTTACCGCCAATAAAAAGTGATGACCCAAAGTATATTGTGATTAAATCCGACGAGAATTCTACACCCCTTTCGAAGGTTTCTTGTTTTCGTGTTTACAATGCCTTACTTACCGTGAGCAAAGATATAAACAAAATTAGTGAATTACGCGACGGCAGCTGCTAGTGAAAAATAAGCAAGTAGCAGAAAAGTTTATAAAAACGAAATGTCTTTTCAACATTGGCGCTGTTAGCGCTAGCTATCATCAACATCTTAATTGCAACAAAGGCACCATTTATGCACCGTTTTTAAACGATGTGCCTCAAAGCGAAATAATAGAAGGACTGAGTTCTTACGAAGTTTCCGCGGTTTATAAGTTCACTCGCAAAGTTGAAGGTGTTATAAAGCCTACTGGTGTTATGCTAATATCATTCAACAGTTATTCCCTTCCAAACAAAATAAACATCGCATGGAGGATGACCTCTGTGCGACCGTACGTGCCTAATCAAATGCGCTGCAGGTCATGCCAGAAATTGGGTCATACGCAAAAACATTGCAAAGGTTCCCCAACATGCGAAATTTGCAATTTCCCTTCTCCACACGATAATGACTGCATCCGACTTACGTGTGCGAATTGTTCTGGCGAGCATCGCTCTTCTGATTATACGTGTCCAAAGTATATGCAAACCAAAGAAATTTTAAAAATAAAGACACTAGAAAAGTGCAGTATGCACGAAGCCTTCAAAAAGTATAGAGAAAATACTTCCCTCCCTTCCCTCACTGCTAGCTTTGCACATGTGCTTCAACCTACAAAGAGGTATCCTCTGTATCCAACACACCAACAAAAATTTTAGCCATCAACAATTCCACAAAATCTAAAAATACTCATACAACTGCCGATTATGACTTGCCTAGTTCATCAAAACAAAACGCAGAGGTCACCTCTGCACCCAACTCATCAATAAACTCTTTAACTAGCAAAAATCACTCACCTAACGCCAACCATAAGCATATTTCCAACAACAAGCCTGCATCGATCAATTCAGACTACAACAACGTCTCTCATTCAGCTAAAAATATCAGCGACAACTGTACCCAACAAGACTCTTTCTTATATCCCAAACTTTTCAGTCCAGCAACAGCCTCTTTCATTTCTAACTTAAATAACTCCTTAAACTCGCTTAATAAATATACTGACTTCAACAACACTACTACCAACACTACTGTGCAATCTAATCCACCTAATCACGAAAATCTCTTTCCAACAACAAGCATTTCCAACAATAATCAATACCCTACTAAACATACTGAACAAATAGAAATTGGCTCTGAATAAATACGCTTAGCTTTTACTCTCTTTTGAACTAGTACTCAATTGGTGACACTCAGCTTCAACTGACTGCTCATACGAGTTGATATTCTAGCTCTCTTCTGCTTCCCTTTTCTTTTTTTCCTACATACATCTTATGATTCCAATATTGCAATGGAATTTAAACGGCTACACTAATAATTACAATGAGCTGCAATTATTAATACAAGATCATGCCCCAGCTATTATACTCTTAAATGAAACTCACATCTCTTTCAACTTGTCGGCTTTTACTCCTAAGCAGTACATTGGCATGTTTCACAATCTTCCACATATTAGCACAGGCAAAAGAGGTATTGCGATTCTCATAAGAAGAGATATTCCACACAAAATTAATGCCATTCAATCAAACTTGCTGGCTATGTCGATCGAAATTATCTTAGTTAAAAAAATCGCCATTATCTGTACCTATATTGCACCAGATGAACATTTTACCAGTACAGACATCCTGCAATTAATCAACCAAGCTTCTACTCCTTTAATTTTCGCTGGTGCGTGGAGTCCACTATGGGGCTCTCCAATAGCCAACAAGAGGGGCAAATGCATTGAAGACGCTTTACTTTCCTCTAACTTAATATGTTTGAATAACGGATCCGCGACACACTTTTCCACTCACTCCACTTTTTCCCATGTAGATCTTACAATGTGCACCGACACACTTGCCACAGAGTGCGAATGGAGTATACTCGATCACCTGCATGGAAGCGATCACTTCCCCATTGTACTAAAATTGCACCTAGGTTCAACAACTAAAAACCACAAAATAAATAAGGTATTGAAAACTGATTACGCTGATTGGGAGAAGTTTCAGATACATTGCGAGATAAATGGCAATAATACCCCAATATCTGACAACGATAACCAAGAAAGTGCGAGGTTAACAAAAATTATCCGTTCAGCAGCGAATGTTAGCATTCCTCATACAAAGCCAACAGCAAGTTCAAAGAGTGTTCCTTAGTGGAATAAAGAAATCGCTGAATTGCGGGCAAAAAAACAGACAGCTTGGTATGAATACAAACGCGCTCGATCACTAGTCAACTTAATATCTTTCAGGAAAGCCAATGCTCTTTTCCGTCGTTCCGCGAAACAGGCCAAGCGTAAGTGTTTTCAGGATTTCACAAGCAAAATAAATCCTTCGTCTAGTCCTAAGTTAATATTGAACGCTTTAAAAAAACTTTCTGGAGTGCCTAGAAATCTAACCATTCAATGCGTAAAGGGGCCAACAGGTTTGGTAACCAATCCATCCGATATTTCCGAGTTATTTGCAAACCACTATTCTGAAACAAGCTCAGATATTTCATTCAGCACACAGTTTCAAACCTCTAAAACCACCACACTGTCCGACACTTCCTACTCTGTCTCCCCTCTTTCTTTTTCTGCTAAACAAATAGAAACCAGCATTTCACTGTCTGAATTCGAGTTCGTTGTATCTACCGTTAAGGGTAAGTCCCGGGGCAAGATAAAATTTCTTATCCAATTATCAGACATATGCCAAAAAGCCTCAAGCTCCGATTGGTAAAGCTTTATAACAAAATTTTCAATACTGGTGTCTACCCCCAATTTTGGAAAACGTCCTGTGTATCATACCAATACTTAAACCACACAAATCCTCCGATGAACTTGCTAACTATAGGCCGATTTCCCTCCTTCCATGTATGGGCAAAATTTTGAAAAGATCGTGGCTAACCGCTTGATGTGGTATGCTCATCGAAACAAGTTCATATCACCGAATCAAGTCGCCTACAAAAAGGTCAAGGCACGTTAGATGCTTTAATCCAACTAGACTACTTCATTACTAACGCTTTTGTCCAGCAAAAACCACGTGTCCATACTATCTCTTGACTTTCACAGAGCTTTCGACAATATTGGAGCCCATATTATTATTCGACAACTAAGAAAATGGAAAATAGGCCAGAATATGATACGTTTATTACTAACTTTTCACAAACAGAAAACTCAAAGTCAACGTAAATGGTTTTCTTTTCTTCAACACTCTGCTTTCTAATGGTACGCCGCAAGGCTCACCTCTTTCAGCCCTCCTTTTTATCATTGCTTTCGATGATATTAGTAGGATGATAAAAAATTACAAAGGAGTTGAGCACCAGATCTATGCTGACGATGTCCTAATCTACACAAAAGTCTCTGACGTTAATTTAGCTCAATCCTTATTTACTAATATACTCGCCAGAATTGAGACTTGGTCACTGGAGTCTGGTGCTTCACTTTCCTTAGACGAAACACATATCCTTCATTGCAACGGTATTTCACTTACCCACAACCAAACTAACATCGAATGTAAAACACTGCTGAAAATACTAGGATTAATTTTTGACTCTAATTACAACTTTAATGCTCACTGTAAATATGTCAGAAACTCGTTAATGACACGATTAAATATTGTTAAATATCTCTCGTCTAAGCATTCATTTATTCATCCGAACACACTAATCAGTGTTGTCAGAGCTTTGCTAACTTCAAAAATAGATTATGGGCTCCCCATCTATGGCAATTGCTCCAAAAGCAGTATCAACCTTTTAAATGCACCATACCATTGCGCAATACGGCGAAGTCTCCGGGCCTTTCCAACCTCGCCAATAAAAACGATAATGGCTGAATCTGGTTTACCAACTATTCAAAATAAAATTATAGATTCTTCGCTCCAAATTCTTGCGAAAACGGCTGAGAACACCAACCCATTACTAAATACAAATATCACGCATGCCACGAAAAAAAGAAAAATTCCAAGAATATAATCGGCTATTTCGAGATGCTTAAGTTTCGCTGCAGAAAATAATATTTTACGTAACGCAACATGCAAATTCACCTCTCGACATCCTCCGTGTCTGATCAATGATAAAATCTTACAGAATAAGCTTATGTTTTTGTCCAAGCAAAACACACCAAACGAAGTCTTTCAACAAACCTTTGCTGAACTGGAATCTAATTACACAAATAATGGCTGGAAGTTATTGTTTACGGATCGTCTGTACGGACAGCAAATCGTGTATGTCTGCAATAACGTCTCCTTCCAATCGCAATCCCATAATAGAAGTTATCAGGGACCCCTCAGAAAATCCAAGTAATGTGGATCCCTGGCCATGCTGGTATTACAGGCAACCACTTTGCAGACCTCGCTGCGAAAAATGTAGCCAGGACTCCTGCCTTAACATACTACGTCTCAACCAAGCAAGACATTTCTAACCTTATTAAGCACAAAAGGCATCAAAAAAACGCAAGCGAATAGAAAACGTTTAAACATCACTACGCGGTCATAAACCCAGCCAGAAATCGAATAATCTACTCGTCAACAGTTCCAACTAGCGCAATGAAGACATATACTCGATTAAGGATTGGACACACTATCATATCACACGCCCACTTACTATCGGGTAAAAGCCCATCCATTTGCCCCTTTTGCGATGACACCGCTACTATCAAACACTTACTCACACTCTGTCCGATGCTTCACTCAACAGCCCACAACTCTGGCAACATTGATCTCATAAAACTACTAAGTGAACCTTCAGAAAAAAAACGTTATGATTGTATATAGATTCTTAAAAACCAACGATTTGTTAAAACATATTTAAGCAACTTACATCTTTACTAACCCTTAGCAAATAGAATTTTTCACCTAGTTATAATTACAAGACGACTGAAGGCCTCGTAGACAGTGCTGCGCTTATGTATTTATATAATAAAACTCTTTTTTGTTATATGAATTATTATAAATAAATAAATTTTTTGTATTTATGTGCATGTATTTTCGTGCATATTTTATTGTTTTTTATGTTTTTTTTTTCATCATACATATAAGTATGTACACATATTTGAGCTTTGGTTTTCATTTTATCATTTTCTCTCTTTTATCAAATGTTTGTTTTATATGTACTTTTATTTAGGCACATCATAACTTTCACGCTTATATATAATATTTTATTTTTTAATTTTGGTGTTTAGAAAATTTGTGAAGTAATATCACTTATCACCGAAGCAAATTTAACAAAGCATCAGTATCTACTCATTAGAAAACAGCTTTCCTAAGCAAATAAATGTCTCAGAATCTGATGCTGAAGTTGAGATAAAAAAATTATTGGACCACATTGCGTCACAAAAATTTAATTAATGAACGGAATGAGTTCTCTAATTATCTATTATCAATTGGAATATGTAGCTTTGTTGGCAATTCTCAGAGCGAGCATAAGCAGAAATTTGAAAATAATAATTTGTAAGACAATAATTTGTTTGTCACGACTTATGTACTATGACCCTCTATAACTAATAATAAAATCGCAAAATGATGAAGAGCAAAATAAATTTGGAAAAACTGCAGATCTTCGTCCACCCGCTATTGCCGTCTTGTTCGAATCGAATTTTAAAAGGAATCAGTTTATTAAACCCTAAAAGCACTGGATTTGCGCTGGATCCTGCAAAGGAATCAACTTCAAAATATTCCTGGTATTATCGTCCCTCATCAGTCCGTAAAATTGTAATTCACGCTCCCATTGTTATTCAATATGCAGCAGTTTCAATTGGAGAGCTCTCATAAGAGCTGAGAACTGAGTCAAGCAATAAGGACGTTAAGATGTATCGACTCCATCATATACGAAAGAACTAACGGATCGCTACAAATCAGGACTTGCTAAACCGAATGCTTTTGAGCTTAGATCCTTTCATCACCAGTCAAAGAAACTATCATGCAAAAGTAAATAAATTTTATTAAAATCAGTTTTTGATTTAGTTGACTAATATTTAAAAAATTCCTTTTTTCGTTTATCAACTTTTTTAATTTAATAGAATTAATTAAAATTTGGTACCTTCGGGGGTTGGCGAAGTGGGAAACGAAAGATTTTAAAAAGCTTTGGCAAAAGTTTCATTTTTATTTAGGCAGTGGAAGTATTTTTAGCCACTGATTCCATACAAGACCGACCACTGTGCAATGGCATAAAGAAAACGTGGAAAGTCACATAATTCAAAAAGCGGTGAAATAAAGATAGAAATGTGAAATGTTAACTCGCCTACTCAAGTCGCAATAGCGGTGTAAAAAAATTTCGAGGAAGTTTAGGATACATTTTATTAAGATGCTTTAAGATCTGCAAGTGTAAGAATATTGTGATAACAGATGTTCCCACAGAAGAAAGTGTCAATGAAGTGCCGACTAGTTTAAGTATCATATCGATTTAAAACGTTTATTTCTTGCTGAGAAATTTTGCTTTTCTTGTGCTTATCTAGAGCTTGTATGTGTATTCCCACAAACCTTTAAGGGCAGGCGCTTCGAGATACTTTCGTGTATGTAAAAAGTATTTCGTTAAAGATAATATAAATTTATAAAACTATATGTCATATTTTCAACCCTCTAAAATATACAGTGAAGTCCACACTTTTAATAAAGGCATCGTTAAAAGTGTTCAGCTTTGTAAGCTTTTCCACTACTAAATATTTTTCAGTCCTGGTAATTACATAAAAATCAATATAGGGTATGTACTTACATTACATGACTGAAAGATGTTGAGTTTTTTGAACTCCACAATTACCAGAAAATAAAGTGATGATTACATTGAAATTATTTTGTCATTATCACTTGTTTCCGCTATTTAACAATTTCTTGTTTGCTTTCCTTGTACACGAAAAGTTGTGTGCAAGTTTTATGCAAGTCGATAAAAGTACCGGTAAGGCATTCGCAATGGCAAGGGACTTGCATTTTGTTGTTCTTGGAACCATTTAGCTTTGTGTTAATAGTCTAGGATGAATAGTGTCTGCAAGTGATTCGCCCAAAATGCACCTTAATCAATATATGCCAATTAATAGCATTAATAGTTGCGATAAGCGAGCAGTCATTAATAAGATAGAATTTGTGATTGCATTGCTTAAGTAAATATATTATGTTAAGTGGTTTCATGAAATTTTGTTAAAGTTTATGTTTATTCCTTTTGATTTAAAAATTTATAAATTTTTCGTAAACTTTTTTTTCTCAAAGTATATTAAAATAAAAATAACATATTGACAACAATACAGATTTTAGCGCCAGTATTATTTGAAATATACAAAAAAAGATTTTTCCTAAAAATGTTAATACCCCATTAGTAGTGTATATACCGTACATACATAGGTGAAACTTACAGACTGTAATTGATAATGATGTTTTCCATGAACAATGAATTGGAAAAGGGAAAATATTTTGATTAGGTTGGCTAATTTCAAAAAAAAAAATGTTGATGTTAGCAAAGACATCTTATTTTTTGAAAATTATTGATTCTCGAAGCTGCTTTTTTAGCTGGCCTTATACACAGAAATATCTTAAGCTTCAGCAGTTTCACGCCTGAGTTGTGTATATATTTATATTATGGTATACATTCTCTTACAACTGTGAGATTGAATTCAAATATTTAAATTATTTCAATCATTTAAATCTAATTTGGCTTTTCTGTTTAGTTTGATTTTTAAATAGATGTTAAACCTTTCATAAATCATTGATACAATTTATTTCCAAGGTTACAATCTGCCTTTGTTGGGTTTGCCAAAAAAAATCGTTAAAGATAGTAGAAATTTGTGACATGCTACAGCTTTAATTATAATTTGATTTTTAATATATAGTATATTAGCATTCCATATATACTTAATTATCGTTATCAGTTTACTTAACTTATGTTGAAAAAAACAGAACTAAGAAATATGATTGTCTATGTATTTAAATGTACGAACTACTAATTAATGTCCATTTAGTACTTACTTTGACCAATTTTCCTCAGTATCAGAAAATCAGGAATTAACAGACGACCGGCTAACCGACTAAAGTTTTCATTTTTAGCTTATGGTTTAAGATTGTATAGCGTTTTTTATGTTTTAGTGAATATGTGCGAAATTCTAAAATATTATATAATTTTGTCCCTCACAATTCATCCGAACGTCTGATTCCTGGGTAATTGGCGAGCTAAAGTAGTTGAAATACATAGTGTTGATAAACCACAAACCGAACCGTAATCACAGACCAATCGAGCAATCACCAACCCAAAAAGAAGCAGAAAATAAAATGAAGTTCTTACTATATTATAAATGCGACGTTGCCATTTTGGCTTTCAAAAGTAAGCTTGCTTGATATGCGAAATTGGTTTGAAGTTAATGTGGTTAAATGAAAGTCATTTTAAATAAGTAATATTTTATTTTGAATATACTCCTTAATAATCAGGGAAACATTTTTAGGTTTAGGTAAAACTTTGTTTAACCAAATACTGCATACGAATTCAACATTAATTATTCAACGAAACTATAAACGAATTACAATCATATGTATATGGTGTCGTATTCACTTATTTTTATATTAACTTTAAAGACCCCCAATAATTTACCTCAGTATTTTACGCTGACTTTATACTGATAATATTGGATTACAATATACCCGAGCCGCTGTTTAAACTACTGTATTTATTAATTTATGATAGAAGATTTAGAAAGTTCGTTTTCTGTTTGAAACGGTGTCTCTCGATCATTTACAATATTATGTTAATAATAAATACTTCATGTTACGTTTATTTAAGAGAAAAAAACGATATCTCAAAAAATGACTAACTAGTTCCCGTAACTACTATATGAGGACAGAATGAGGGTCTTCAGTATTTACTTCTTGGAAAAACTTAATATACACGCATAAGGGTATATTATTAATTTTAAGCAGAAATCCATGTATACTTTAAAACTGACTTTATTAATTTTAAAATCTACAGTAAGGTAGTTTAGATACCCCCAAAGGTGATCTAGTGACCGATGCCCAGAGTATACTTAAATTATGGAGGGAACACTTCTCCAGCCTGTTGAATGGCAGTGAACGCACAACGCCAGTAGAAGGCGAACCCCATTCCCCATTAGATGACGATGAAGCAGACGTTCCATTGCCCGACCAAGAAGAAGTTCAAACAGCAATTACCCGTCTGAAGAACAAAAAGCGGCGGGGGCCGATGGATTACCGGCCGAGCTATTCAAACGCGGTGACGAAGAACTGATAAGGAGCATGCATCAGCTTCTTTGTAAAATATGGTCGGACGAAAGCATGCCCAACGATTGGAATTTAAATGTGCTATGCCCAATGCATAAAAAATTGGGATAAGCCTCATAAGGTTCTATCGAGCGTATTGTGTGAAAGATTAAAGCCCACCGTAAACAAACTGATTGGACCTTATGAGTATGGCTTTAGACCTGGAAAATCAACAACCGACCAAATATTCACCATGCTCCAAATCTTGGTAAAGACCCGTGAAAGGAGAATCGACACACACCACCTCTTCGTCGATTTCAAAGATGCTTTCGACAGCACGAAAAGGAGCTGCTTTTATGCCGCGATGTCTGAATTTGATATCCCCGCAAAACTAATACGGCTGGGTAAACTGACGGTGAGCAACACCAAAAGCTCCGACAGGATCGGGAAGGACCTCTCCGAGCCGGTTTCAGAGAAGCCGACTCTCTATCGTGCGGCTTCTTCAACCTGCTTCTGGAGAAAATAATTCGAGCTGCAGAACTAAATAGAGAAGGTAGTATCTTCTATAAGAGTGTACAGCTGCTATCGTGGCAGTGAACGAGGGCAAGACGAAATATCTCCTGTCATCAAACAAACAGTCGTCGCACTCGCTACTTGGCTCTCACGTCACTGTTGACAGGCATAACTTTGAAGTTGTAGATAATTTCGTCTATCTTGGAACCAACGTAAACACCACCAACAATGTCAGCCTGTAAATCTAACGCAGGATAACTCTTGCCAACAGGTGCTACTTCGGACTGAGTGGGCAATTGAGAAGTAAAGTCCTCTCTCGATGAACAAAAGCCAAACTCTATAAGTCGCTCATAATTCCCGTCCTGCTAAATGGATCAGAGGCTTGGACGATGTCAACAACGGATGAGTCGATGTTGCGAGTTTTCGAGAGAAAAGTTTTGCGAAAGATTTATGGTCCTTTGCGCGTTGGCCACGCGAATATCGCATTCGATGGAACGATGAGCTGTACGAGATATATGACGACATTGACATAGTTCAGCGAATTAAAAGACAGCGGCTACGCTGGCTAGGTCATGTTGTCCGAATGGACGGAAGCACTCCAGCTCTGAAAGTATTCGACGCTGTACCCGCCGGGGGAAGCAGAGGAAGAGGAAGACTTCCACTCCGTTGGAAAGACCAGGTGGAGAAGGACCTGGCTACGATTGGAATATCCAATTGGCATCACGTAGCGAAAAGAAGAAACGACTGGCGCGCTGTTGTTAACTCGGCTATAATCGCGTAAGCGGTGTCTACGCCAACTAAGAAGAAGAATTAAATTATAAGACTAATTTCCTTCGATTTTCTTTCCGTCCCTCTCTGTTTTGGATTATAAACATGGGTATAACTGTTAGGGTAAAAACAACTAAATGTGTACATGGTGTATTGTCAAAGTAGGTTTGCATGTACTTTGGTTGAAATTTTTGAAAATAACGTTAAGACCTATCACTGATAAAAGTAGTAACTTTCGTTTTGAAATTTTTCTTTGCTTAAGGCTTTGATTACTTAACACAACTAACTTTCCACTTATAGTATGTCTACTTCACTCAACCAGCAACATATTTCTGAGTTCATGCCAATGAATAAAATTGTGAAATGAACTATTTTAACGAGAAATTCAAATGTCACAAATTAGTCTTTAATGCTGCGCATGAAAAGGCTCAAGATTCATGCTTCAAAATTAATTTGTCATACTGTCAACACAACCGCAAAAAGATAGCAAACATATACTAACTTGTACAGCTGAAAGTTTAAGTGTAGGAAGTACAAGTATGGGCAGCTCGAGTTAGTTAGAGGCCTGCAATTTCATTATTTAATGAACATGTTATTTCTAATAAAAACTCCTGTAATGTTCTGACAATGAATGTACAATTTTACTTAGTTTCTAAAATTTAAAATAAATTTACAAAACCGATCGATTAAAGTAAAAAATAGTTAAAGCAAATAGCAATTACATTTTGTGGGTGAGCTCATTTTGAAACATCTGAAGTGTCAAAAAAAATATATACTTGTTTGTGTTAATATTGATTATCTTCAATACCGCTTCTGTGAAATTGAATTTTGCTTCCTTCTTTGCTCTTATGAATCGTTCTATTTTATGTTAGGTATATTGATTGACATTTTCATATGCAGCTACCGTTTTGTGTGAGAACGAAGGAATGTATAATCAGATTTTTATTGGACAGTAAATACTGCTGAGCTTAAAATTAGGAATTCTGTTGACGCAATTTATGTGCAAAAGTAAAGTAGACAACTCAATTCAATGAACTCTAAGCAAAGTTATTTTATTACTCGACAGTGTTACTCCTAGTTTGGTTCCACTAATTAGCACCAATCTGATTTCTAATATTTTAAGCAGGACGACGAAATCAGATGTAAAACAACACCGCTATCACTATTTAGCATAGTTGTTGTCACTAACTTCATTATAATTTTCGTGCTTATGTATTTAATGCATAATTTCCTCCTTTCATCAAGGCGGTTACTTTGAGTCAAGTGGTGTCAATTTTTTTAAGCAATTTGCTGCACTAAGTGGTTCAATGGATGTTGTCATAGTCAATAAAGGAGATGCGAAAATGTAAGCTTTGCCAGATCTTTAGGTAAAATACATAAAGTAAAACTTACATCTGAAGCGGATAATATACAAGCGTATATTTGTACCAAAAGATATTTCTTCATATTTTGATATGGTCCACAAATAAGATTGATCATTATAGTACTAATAAAATTTTGAAGTCAATAATATTAACATTAAGAGGTAAGACAAGGCTATGTTGAAATAATTATAATAATTAAAACCGACGAAATGGTTTCGGGTGTTGGTAAAACTTTATATTAAAATTAAAAGAAAAATGCTGGGAAGGAATTTAGCATTCATTGAGCGACGAGATCTGGAATTATTTCCAATCATTTTAGCTATCTGTTAACTTATATTGTAGGTCGTATACTTAATTTATAAACTCATTTTGCTTCCAGTTCGAGAAGTTTATATGTAAATCAATTGGGATACTCTATGTCATTTAAAACTAAAGCAAACAGGCTAAATGTGATAGGTTAGCGGTATAGGCTGAAAACATTATTATATTAACTCTTGACATCATGACACAGAAAATATTTACAAACAATTTTATGAAGTTAATTCGCGCACTAACCGATATATTCGGCATAAAGTCTGCTAGAATATCCAATTATTATAGTTATGCATTGAACTATATTGTATTCAGTATTATTTTGATACAGGGCTTTCTTAGAATCGCAATACTGAATTGCAGTACTCTCGGATTGACCAATATTTTCAGTTGTGTATCAAATTTGGTGGAAACTGGTAAATTACTTACTGATAAATCATTAAACGTCTTCGATTGGCGTTGGAGTTCTTTGGTGATCAAAACTAGTCATCTTTAAGAATAGTGCTTATAAATGGTATTTTTCTGCTGTTTCACATAACAATATTTTACTGAGAGAATTCCGAAGCTTAAAAATCTTAGCTTACAGAATAGTAATGTAATTTCCTGTTCACAGTTGGACAATTTTGTTAAATATATTAAATATACGTCAACTAAAAAGTGTGTTCATTAAACCGCAAGTTGTCACCACTGTAAATTCCAGTTACAAGTATTTTCACAATTACAAGCCAGAATATATGGATATAAATTACAAATTTTGAAACATCGACATTAAAGTTTAGCAGTGAGCAGGTTTTTTGTTTTACTGTCATAAAGGATTGTAACATATGCATATTTAGTAACAAGTAGGTACATATGTATACTGTGCCCAAAAGATAAGGTTATTTTGAAAATTCTTTATTTATTCTTCCAAATCAATTTCATCCCCTTCAAAGTAATCCCCTCCTGATGCAATGCACATATGCCGACGGATTTTCCAATTTTCGAAACACCGGTTGTAGTCACTTTCTGGGATGGCCTGCAGTTCCGTCTTCGCTGCGACTTGAATCTCCTCTATCGTATAAAAACGGTGTCCCCGAAGGTCTTTTGAGCTTGGTGAACAGCCAGAAGTCGCACGGCGCCAGATCTGGTGAATAAGGTAGTTGCGGAACGATATGGGTTGTTTTTTTGGCGATATGATCACGAATTACGAGGGCAGTATGGGATGGTACATTATCGTGGTGTAAAAACCAAGAATTGTCTTTCCACAATTCCAGCTTTTTAGGCGGATAGCGTTACGCAAACGACACATAACGTTCAAATAATATTCCTTGTTGACTGTTTGACCGGTTGGAAGGAATTCATAATGCACAACACCACGATAATCGAAGAAAACAGTCAACATGACCTTGATTTTTGAGCGACTTTGGCGCGATTTTTTTGGTCTCGGCTCTCTTTTGGCACGATATTCGCTCGATTGATCGGTTGTTTCGGGGTCGTAAGCAAAGATCCAAGTCTCATCGCCAGTTATAATGCGTTTCATAACACCCTGGTAGTCGGAAAGCATCGTTTCACACACTTCAACGCGACGCCTTTTTTTCCAAAAAATTCAATGTTTTCGGTACCAGTCGAGATTTGACGCGCTTGAGACCCAAAACATCCTTCAAAATGGTATTGGCTGAGTCTTTCGATATGCCAACTTCTTCAGCCAGGTCTCCAATTGTTAATCGACGGTTTTTCAACACCAAATCTTTGATTTGTTGAACGTGAGCTTCGTCGGTTGATGGTCGCCCTGGACGCTCTTCGTCTTCGACACGTTCACGGCCGGCTTAGAACTCACTATACCACTTGTAAATATTTTTTTCAGACATAGCCTCATCACCAAAGGCTTTTTGAACCATCCTCAACGTATCCGCAGCAGAAAATTGATTCCGTAAACAAAATTTAATGCAAATTCAATTTCGACATCGCAAAAAACGAAAAACTCACTTTTAACAGCTCACAAAACGACACGTATCTCAAACACAAATGAATATTTTGACATTAAATTTGACATAAATGTGACTGACAGTACTACCAACTTAAAAAAAAATAATTCTCCAAATCATTCGACGCGCGCAGTTTAAATTCAAATGTCATTTTATTTTTTGGATGCAGTATGAGTATTATTATTAGATATTACTCTTAATAAAAATAGTAAAAGCTCAATATCTTTATAACATTTTGGTCCCGTTAACTAAATAGTCTGGAAAGACATTGAAAATCAGTCATATTCGCTCAACATTACACAAGTAGATGCAGTTAGCGTATAAGTAAGACGGATGGAGTTTTGGTTGGGAGCTAAAGTTAAATAAATGAACAAGATATATAACTTTGAACAAAATATCTACCAATGGTTAGACTCATCACTAATAAATAAAATCTTAATAACCTAAAATCTTATTAACAACAAACAATTTTCTCTGGTCAGTTTGTATGGCAGCTGGATGGTATAGTGGTTCGATCTAAAAGATTTGCAGTATTGCATGTCAAATTTTGTGAAGATATCTTGTCAGATAAAAAGTTTAATGTAACGAAAACGTACGTGCGTAAAATTCTAGTTAAATATCTCAAAAAATTAAGAAATATTTCGTGTACATATAGACTGACAGACAGATAGATATCTATGGCTAAATGGACTTAGCTCGTCACGCTGAAACCGGACAAAATTGAACATTACAAACTTCAGCGATGGTACCAAAATTGATTATTTTTGGTACCTAAATAACCGTTCTACAATGAACCGACTAAATGAATGACCTTCAGGCTGCTATATTGCCACACAAGTGGTCGGAACCTAGACTTCGTTCAGAACGCACGTGCTTACTTGCGAAAATCTCCATTGTTCCCGAAATTGCAAGTGTTTTTTTATTGCGTGAACGGAATTCTTGAAAATATTTTTTATGGATTCAGGACAACATGGTGTGTATTGAATATTCTTCTCCTTCTTAATTGGCGTAGACACCGCTTACGCGATTATAGCCGAGTTAACAACAGCGCGCCAGTCGTTTCTTCTTTCCCCTACGTGGCGCCAATTGGATATTCCAAGCGAAGCCAGGTCCTTCTCCACTTGGTCCTTCCAACGGAGTGGAGGTCTTCCCCTTCTTCTGCTTCCCCCAGCGGGTACTGCGTCGAATACTTTCAGAGCTGGAGTGTTTTCGTCCATCCGGACAACATGACCTAGCCAGCGAAGCCACTGTCTTTTAATTCGCTGAACTATGTCAATATCGTCGTATATCTCGAACAGCTCATCGTTCCATCGAATGCGATATTCGCCGTGGCCAACGCGCAAAGGACCATAAATCTTTCGAAAACTCTTAACGTCGACTCATCGGCTGCCGTCATCGCCCAAGCCTCTGCACCATAAAGCAGGACGGGAATTATGAGCGACTTATAGAGTTTGGCTTTTGTTCGTCGAGAGAGGACGAACATTGGGTATTGAATATTAGTTTATGTAATATTTTGTTTTTTTTTTTTTCGGGAAAACAATGGATCAATAAAAAAACTAAATTTTTTTTTTAATTTTTTAGAAATTAGTGTTTTTGTTATAGTATCGGGCGAGGTCGAGTTATGAATTATTTTTCGGAGTAAACTACAGGGTTTCTACTTAACATATAAGCTTAAACAATCCCCGTCTTTCCCCCCACCCCCCGCCTAAAAAAAAGTGCGTTGAAAAAAGTTGGTCAGTTGCATAAGACGAGTATTGATTTATTAATTTTTTTTTAATTAAATACTGAAATCCTGCTTAATTATTCTATACGGATGGTATATGGATTGTATTAGAGGGCTCTATCTGAGCTCGTGTGAAAATTGGACAATGGGCGTGGCACCGCCCACTTTCTGATTAAATCCCATATCTCGGGACCCGACTGACCGATTTCGACAAAATTTGGAATGTAACATTATTTTCATTTTCCTGTGTCACTCTGTGCAAATGAGCGAAATCGGACGACAACCACGCCTACTTCCCATATAACAAAATTTTAAATTCCATTTGATCCTTTCACTTTCCAGTACACAAATAAAGAATTAATTAATATAACGGAATAAAATTTTGCGTAATTGGTAATAATTCCTTTAAAGTAAGCTACCTTTTGACCAATAATTGTCTAAATCCAACTAAAACTGTTCAAGCCCCTAGGTACCGAATATGCGAGCCCGATACCAATAGTTGACTTTTGACCGAAAATATCGTTCAATGTGTGAGATATGAAATTGAAATTCACACAGAATCCTTTTCTGACAATAGTATTTCATTGCGTCAAAAATGGGTTGAATCGGGTCAATACTTTCCTGAGCCCCCATATACCTAATATAAAGATTTTAGAACTTCTAGGTCACTTTATGTTGGATATATCCGCTAATATTTGAGTCAAGTCTCAATGAAAATTGCAGAACATATTTTATTCATAACAGTATGTCAACGATAGATGGCAAGTCTACTAAATGAGACACAGGTGGCAAGACGAGGGATGCTTGCAATAGAGTATCGAGAGCGAACGCGAGGAAGTAAGACGCGCAACTTTGGTTTTTGGAGCTTTACGTTTAATATTCTTGAATTATATACTAAATTAAACATTCTAATATTCTCAATTAAATATAAATATACTCGGTTAATAAACGGTGTTTTATTTTGATCGATACCTCACATCTCAGAAGTGGAATTTATTTATCCATACGCCTACAACGACATAAAACGTCGACGCAGTGGCAAGAGTGTACAAGTATAGTACACAAACGACGGGAGTCTTCAACGATCAACGGCAGCGCAAACGTGCACGTAATAGCAAGACGGCGCATCGTCATTTGAAGAGAAAATTCTCAACGGCGCAGCCAAGTGTAAGTGCTGCAAAACAAAGCCACAGCGAAACGCCAACGTCTTATTAGGAAAGACACACCGAGCAATTACAACGAATTGCAAAGCAGAAACAATAAAAGCAGTGTACGAGTGTAGTACACAAACGACGAGAATCTCCAAGGAAAGGGACAGCGCAAAACGAGCACCAAGTATTCCGGCAAAACAGTGCAACAGTGAAGTATTAACAACCTGAGTTTCAACGTACAGCGTGTTTGTATAGATACGCAAAGAAAGAAGGCAATTCAACGAAGGCGCAAGCGTGCAACAAACGGAGCTGACTGCGCTGCATACAACAGTCTCGACTGAGCAGATACGAAACCACGCTAATCAAACTTCTCTGCGTCTACGAGTCAACTGTTAAATTTTAAAACGCATACACACTCTAGTTGGTGCGTGTGCAAGCAGAACTTCCAATTGGGATTGGCAAAACGAATTTGAAGCAGTACCAAGCAGCGAACAGCAAGAGAAAAACAACGAAATAAAGGCAAACAAATCACAGTGCAGGCTTTAAATAAAAGGACGGTGAAATAAATTGTTTTAGGAATATTGGTTTTCTACTAATAAAATATTTCTTTTACAAACATGATAAAGTTAAATACGCTAAAGGTCATTCAACTGAATGCACTACTAAGGGCTAACGATTTACCAACGACGGGTACCAAAATAGTTAAAGTAGCCAAACTGCAAGAAGTTTTGGGTGCTGATGAGGTAGATCCGATGGAGCTTGAAGACGATGGTGCGGTATCCACAAATTATGTACGAGTGCAACTGAATAGCTTGAGAGAGGCGATGGCAAGTTTAACGTCAGCTATTGGTACAATGAATCGTAACTCAGAACCGATACCAGCGAACGATAAAATTCAACTAGCGTCAAACAACAACGATGGTGTTAGGCCAGATTCAAGCTTAGCGACATGGGAATGATGATCTACGAACAGCATCACGCCCAAAGATGAGAATTCAGGATATGATAGGTGTAATGCCTGAATTCGACCCACTCAAAGGTTCAACGTCAGGAATGAAGTTCATAAATCGAACTCAGCAACTACAACAATGCTATGGCTGGAAGGAAGATATGGTTTTGATCGCGGTTCAGCACAAAATGAAAGGCATGGCCAAACAGTGGCTGGACGCACAAGACGTTTTCAGTTCCTGGTCACAATTCGTGCACGTATTTACTGCGGACTTTCCGTCAGCACACAACGCAGCTGATACGCATAAGGCGCTTATGAAGCGCAAACGCAAACCCAACGAAGACTATTTAGAGTATTATTACTCCATGTTAACGATAGGTCGACAAGGTACGGTGGGCGATGTTTCCATCAACACACATATTATCGGTGGACTCAACGATAGTGTACTAACTAAAACATTGGCAACAATGAATTTTGCGACGTGTAGTCAACTATTGATGGCGCTCAAAAATTTAACGACAGTCAGCAACGTATCGGTGACTCCAACGGCGTTAACTCAGCAAACAGCGAAACCCGAATTGAAAGCAAATGCAAGGCCAACACAAATAAAATGTTTCAATTGTAATGATTACGGGCACATTGCAGCCAAGTGTCCGCAACCTCAACGGAAACAACGGTGTACTATATGTACAAAAATAGGTCATGAAGCGAAGAATTGCAACAAAAAGGTATTTGTTGCGAAGATTGGCGACCACGACGAACACGACGAAGCCCCTCCGGTTACAAAAATGGTGGAGCTTGAAGGAAAGCAACTGAAGGCTTTCATTGACACCGGCAGCGTATGCTCGCTGATACGTGCATCTGCAGCAGATGGTATGCAGACGAAGGAATCTAAAAGATGCTTTACAGGATTCGGCGGATCCAAGGTGCAAGTTACTGAACAAGTCAACGTTAATGTGACTATTGACAAAGTCCAACGCGAGGCGACAATGTATATTGTTGCTGATGACTTGCTGCCCTACGATATTTTATTAGGTCGTGACGTTCTAAAAAACAAGGGGTATCACATGGTGATTCATAACGGAGTGCTACGGCTAGAAGAAAACGAGAAAGCGGACTTAAATATATCTAGCTGCTTAACGGAAGAAGACAAAGGCAAGACAAGGAATCTTTTAATAATTTTTAAACAATGTTTTGCAGAAGATATTAGTCAACTTGGTAGATGCAAGGACGTACAAATGACCATAAATGTAACGACATCAGATCCTATCTTGGGCAAACGGTACCAGGTTCCGTTCTCACAACGACCAACGTTATCAAAAATTTTAAAGGAACTGCTGGACAATGATATAATCCGTCCAAGCAATTCCCCACACGCCGCATCAGTGCTTTTAGTAAAAAAATCCAACGGTGAGAGTCGAATGTGCATCGACTTTCGAGCATTGAACGAAGTCACGGTTAAGAAGAACTACGTTATGCCAATCGTGGAGGAACAGCTTTCACGTCTAGCTGGCAATAAATATTTTACGACGCTGGGCATGACCTCCGGCTATTATCAAGTACCTATGAACGAAGAATCGAAAAAGTATACTGCGTTTTTGACGCATGAAGGGCTGTTTGAACATAATGTTATGCCTTTCGGTCTAGTGAACGCTCCAATGGTTTTCCAGGAGGTAATGGTAAATTTAATTAAAACGCTTAAACAACGTGACAAAGTGGTGAACTACATAGATGAGGTCATCATAGCCACGAAGTCAGTTGACGAAGGTATTGACGTACTTCGAGAATTTCTTGAAGCTGTAAAAGCAACAGGTCTGACGCTTAGACCCTCGAAGTGTACATTTTTGACCCAGCAGGTGCAGTTTTTAGGTCATGACATAAATTCCGACGGCATACATCCTGGTGAAAACAAAACGAAGGTGATCGAAGAGTTTCCGAAACCCAAAACGATAAAATCAGTGCGACAATTTTTGGGAGTAACCGGCTATTTCCGGAAATTTGTCAAAGAATATAGCATTATAGCATATCCATTAACGACACTGCTGAAAAAGAATGCAACGTTTATCTGGAACAAAGAACAGAACGATGCTTTTGAGAAATTGAAATCGATTATAATTACGAAACCTGTGCTGACGATGTACGAAGAAACGAAACCACACGAGGTACACACGGATGCGAGTTCCATTGGGTTATCTGGTATTCTAATGCAAAACGACAAGGCTAATGAGTGGCGACCTGTGTTTTACTTTAGCAGGCAGTGCAACGACGCAGAACGTAACTATGCCAGCCACGAGCTAGAAGTTCTGGCAATAGTTGAAACTCTGCAGCGATATCGTATGTACTTAATTGGGCATAGCTTTAAGGTAATCACCGACTGCAACGCTGTAGCAGTAACTAAAGCAACTACGCCACAACTTCAGGAGTTTGACTTCCAATGCATTAACCGCGCAGGTGCGAAGAATCTGCTGGCTGATGGGTTAAGTAGATGCCCAACACTTCCCCCGATAGAACCGACAACAATTGCTGAGTCAATATATCGAGTGGTCGATATGGACAACGACTGGGTATCAGCAATGCAAAAACAAGACGAAACACTCAAAGATATCATCGAAGTTCTCAACGGAAAATCAGCATCAAACGAATGTCAGATTAAAGATGACTACGTATTGCAAGGTCAACGATTGTTTCGCAAAGTCAACGGAAACAAAAGACTAGAAGTACCACGAGGCGTCAAATGGCGTATAGTAAGAGCATGTCATGATGAAGCAGGTCACTTCGGACTGGACAAGACATGCGAGCGTGTATCGAAAGACTTCTGGTTTGCACGGATGCGATCATATGTAAAATCCTATATTGCAGCATGTCCAGAATGCGGTATGAATAAAGTTACAGGCGGTAAAAAGGAAGCGCAGTTACATGTAAGCGAAGTTGTACCGATACCCTTCAGATGCGTGCATATAGACCATCTAGGGCCATTCGTACGAAGTAAACGAGGTAATTATTATATACTCGTAATTGTATGTGCTTTTACCAAGTATGTAATACTACGAGCATTACGCAGCACGAAAACGACACCAGTGCTTACGACGCTACGAGAATATGTAAATGTATATGGAAGCCCCAGGCATATCGTTTCCGACAGGGGCACGGCCTTCACGTGAAAGGAGTTCCAGAACTTCATTCAAAGATACGAGATACGGCATGTTAAAGTGGCAGTGCGCACGCCCCGTGCCAACGGCCAGGCCGAGCTTGTAAATAAGACCATTTTAGCATCACTTAAATGCAGCATCAAAAACGAAAAAGATTGGGACGAGGCACTACCGCAACTTCAATGGTGTCTAAACTCTCAAAGCAATGCAACAACTAGGCATAGCCCGAATAGTTTAGTTTTCTACTTTAAACTACGCGACGTAACAGTAAACCGCTTGATTCAAGTTGTGCAAGATGACGATGAGGAGAACAAGGTTCAACACGAAGACTTCCGAATGAATCTAGCAGCCGAACGAATAACCGCAGAAAGGGCTAAAAGGAAGCAGAGGTTCGATGCGAAGCATCAAACACCAAGAAAGTACAATGAAGGAGATCTGGTGGTAATTGACTATGTACCTCCACCCACTGGTACCTCCCATAAGCTTGAACCATCATACAAAGGGCCATATGTCGTAACGAAGGTTTTACCCAACGACCGCTACGTCGTAGAAGATCTACCAGATGTGCCTAAGCAGCGGAAGCGTTATGCAGGGGTATTTACGAACGACAACATGAAACCATGGGTAAACCATAGTCTTGTAGATGACGACTATGAAACCGAGATACCAGATTCTTCTTCTTCTTCTTAATTGGCGTAGAAACCGCTTACGCGATTATAGCCGAGTTAACAACAGCGCGCCAGTCGTTTCTTCTTTTCGCTACGTGGCGCCAATTGGATATTCCAAGCGAAGCCAGGTCCTTCTCCACTTGGTCCTTCCAACGGAGTGGAGGTCTTCCTCTTCCTCTGCTTCCCCCGGCGGGTAATGCGTCGAATATTTTCAGAGCTGAAGTGTTTTCGTCCATCCGGACAACATGACCTAGCCAGCGTAGTCGCTGTCTTTTAATTCGCTGAACTATGTCGATGTCGTCGTATATCTCGTACAGCTCATCGTTCCATCGAATGCGGTATTCGCCGTGGCTAACACGCAAAGACCATAAATCTTTCGCAGAACTTTTCTCTCGAAAACTCGCAGCGTCGACTCATCCGTTGTTGACATCGTCCAAGATTCTGCACCATACAGTAGGACGGGAATTATGAGTGACTTATAAAGTTTGGTTTTTGTTTGTCGAGAGAGGACTTTGCTTCTCAGTTGCCTACTCAGTCCGAAGTAGCACCTGTTGGCAAGAGTTATGCTGCGTTGGATTTCAAGGCTGACATTGTTGGTGGTGTTTACGCTGGTTCGAAGATAGACGAAATTATCTACGACTTCAAAGTTATGACTGTCAACAGTGACGTGAGAGCCAAGTCGCGAATGCGACGACTGTTAGTTTGATGACAGGAGATATTTCGTCTTGCCCTCGTTCACTGCCAGACCCATTTTCTGTGCTTCCTTGTCCAGCCTGGAGAAAGCAGAACTAACGGCGCGGGTGTTGAGGCCGATGATATCAATATCATCGGCATACGCCAACAACTGTACACTCTTATAGAAGATGGTACCTTCTCTATTTAGTTCTGCGGCTCGAACTATTTTCTCCAAAAGCAAGTTGAAAAAGTCGCACGATAGGGAATCGCCTTGTCTGAAACCTCGTTTGGTATCGAACGGCTCGGAGAGGTCCTTCCCGATCCTGACGGAGCTTTTGGTGTTACTCAACGTCAGTTTACACAGCCGTATTAGTTTTGCGGGGATACCAAATTCAGACATCGCGGCATAAAGGCAGCTCCTTTTCGTGCTGTCGAAAGCAGCTTTGAAATCGACGAAGAGGTGGTGTGTGTCGATTCTCCTTTCACGGGTCTTTTCCAAGATTTGGCGCATGATGAATATCTGGTCGGTTGTTTATTTGCCAGGTCTAAAGCCACACTGATAAGGTCCAATCAGTTTGTTGACGGTGGGCTTTAATCTTTCACACAATACGCTCGATAGAACCTTATATGCGATGCTGAGGAGGCTAATCCCACGGTAGTTGGCGCAGATTGTGGGGTCTCCTTTTTTATGGATTGGGCATAGCACACTTAAATTCCAATCGTTGGGCATGCTTTCGTCCGACCATATTTTACAAAGAAGCTGATGCATGCACCTTATCAGTTCTTCGCCGCCGTGTTTGAATAGCTCGGCCGGCAATCCGTCGGCCCCTGCCGCTTTGTTGTTCTTCAGGCGGGCAATTGCTATTCGAACTTCTTCATGGTCGGGTAATGGAACGTCTGCTCCATCGTCATCGATTGGGGAATCGGGTTCTCCTTCTAATGGTGTTGTGCGTTCACTGCCATTCAGCAGGCTGGAGAAGTGTTCCCTCCATAATTTAAGTATGCTCTGGGCATCAGTGACTAGATCACCTTTGGGGTTCTACAAGAGTATGCTCCGGTCTTGAAACCTTCCGTAAGCCGCCGCATTTTTTTCGTAGAATTTTCGAGCATTACCCCTGTCGGCCAGCTTATCAAGCTCTTCGTACTCACGCATTTCAGCCTCTTTCTTCTTCTGTCTACAAATGCGTCTCGCTTCCCTCTTCAACTCTCGGTATCTATCCCATCCCGCACGTGTAGTGGTCGATCGTAACATTGCGAGGTGGGCAGCCTGTTTTATCTCCTCTGCAACACGGCACTCCTCGCCGTACCAGCTGTTCTTTTGCACTTTCCGAAAACCAATGGTTTCGGTTGCAGCTGTACGTAAGGAGTTTGAAATGCCGTCTCACAGTTCCCTTATACCGAGTTGTTGACGAGTGCTCTCAGAGAGCAGGAGTGCAAGCCGAGTAGAAAATCGTTCGGCTGTCTGCTGTGATTGCAGCTTCTCGACGTCGAACCTTCCTTGTGTTTGTTGGCGTGCGTTTTTTGCTGCACAGAGGCGGGTGCGAATCTTGGCTGCAACAAGGTAGTGGTCCGAGTCGATGTTAGGACCTCGGAGCGTACGCACATCTAAAACACTGGAGACATGTCTTCCGTATATCACAACATGATCGATCAGGTTGGTAGTTTTTCGATCCGGAGACAGCCAGGTAGCTTGATGAATCTTCTTATGCTGGAATCTAGTACTACAGATAACCATATTTCGGGCCCCGGCGAAGTCGATCAGCCTCAACCCATTTGGGGATGTTTCGTCGTGGAGGCTAAATTTACCGACCGTAGTGCCAAATATACCTTCTTTGCCCACCCTGGCGTTAAAGTCGCCAAGCACGATTTTGGCATCGTGGCGGGGGCAGCTCTCATAAGCGCGCTCCAAGCGCTCATAGAAGGCATCTTTGGTCACATCGTCCTTCTCTTCCGTCGGGGCGTGGGCGCAAATCAGCGATATGTTGAAGAACCTCGCTTTGATGCGGATTGTGGCTAGACGTTCATTCACCGGAGTAAATGATAGTACTCGGCGACGGAGTCTCTCTCCCACCACGAATCCTACACCAGACTTGCGCTCCTTTATATGGCCACTGTAGTAAATGTCACAAGGACCTACTCGTCTCTGTCCTTGTCCCGTCCATCGCATTTCTTGGATGGCGGTGATGTCAGCCTTTGTCTTTACGAGGACATCAACCAGCTGGGCAGCAGCACCTTCCCAATTAAGGGACCGGACATTCCAGGTGCATGCCCTCAATTCGTAGTCCTTATTTCGTTTGCCATGGTCGTCATCAAAAGGGGGGTCTCTCATCCGAGGCTGTTTTAACGTTTTCATTGGTATTGTTTTTTTACGTGGCGGGTCCCAAGCCCAGCGCACAACCCTTGTAGGGAATGTTTCGCCTTCTCACTTTAGCTCGCCTTCGAACGGATGTTCTTAGGCTACCCAGAGGATACTTGGTCAAAGACCGGAAGTAGTGAGCTGCTTGAGCCATGTGTAAAAGAATCGTTTCTGGCCACTCCCAAGTGAATGGCGATCAGAGAACTTTCCTCATTTGCGTGAACTTCTACACATGACTCCATCCTCCAAGATACCAGATTATGGTGAGCAAAACACTACTGAAGAAGACGATAGCGAAAAATCGTCCAGGAGAGACGATCAATCAGGAGTGGCCGAGCTGTCAACGATAGATGGCAAGTCTACTAAATGAGAAACAGGTGGCAAGACGAGGGATGCTTGCAAGGGAGTATCGAGAGCGAACGCGAGGAAGTAAGACGCGCAACTTTGGTTTTTGGAGCTTTACGTTTAATATTCTTGAATTATATACTAAATTAAACATTCTAATATTCTCAATTAAATATAAATATACTCGGTTTATAAACGGTGTTTTATTTTGATCGATACCTCACAAGTATTTCTGTGCGCCTAAAATAGATATAATTGCGTGAAAACTTAACCCCTCCAACACAACCCCCCACCTATATAACTTTTACCAAGATTTTCGCCCATCCACTTGACCTTGCTCCATATGATTGCTGATTGTATGTAAGGTACCTAAATGAAACCGAGGGAACATTTTTTTGAATATGTGGCATATTAGTAGTATGTAGCATAAGCAAAAATAAATAAAATCTGGTCGGCACTACTCCCTTCTCAAATATATTCAATATAAAATGTTCGGTTGCACCCGAACTTAATCCTTCCTTACTTGTTTTATTTTAATATATTGCACTAATATATTTAATCATGCATTTTTGTTCATTTTCATTCATAAAAGCACTTTAAATAATTTTGTCCGGTTTTTGAGACCAAATGCTCCTATGTGCGACGTTTCCTTCTGGGTTTCGTGGTGAACTTAACATATGTACTGTGTTCAGGGTACAATAACACAGTACAACAGCTAACCTGGGGGGTGAAACTGACACATACGAACGCCAAACCCTTTAAGAGTTTTACTTTACTGACCTAGTACCATCACCCTGACTTGGAATTTCTCACCCCCCAGATAATAATATTCCACAGTGTTCCGCAGTGTAATTAGTTATTTAAATGCAATTCAAATGGGTGGTAGAACTAATAGTAGCGAAAGTGATTTCAATATCTAAAGGAACAACTCTCTTGGCAATATATTTATCTTTTTAATCATTTGATTATTCTTATATTATATATAAATATCTGTGAATGCATCTTTAAACATTTTACATTAGTGAGCTAACAATAGGAACTTTGTTTTACAATAAGTAAATAATAATAATTCTGAAATATTTTGTTATTCTAAGATAATAATGTAAACAATTTCTTTAAGTGCATTTCAATAACTAAAAGTTAATAAAACCAACAAATGGGTTTTAAAGATATTGTTAAAATATGTGATTGGATCGCACCAACAGGTCCATACATATTTCTTATAAATATGATAAACTTTAGAGGAGGATAGACATTATCTCACACACACACATAATGAGCTAACTTTATTCTATTGAAGTATTCATAGGCAAACGAAAGATTTCTAAACTATCTTTCAATTAAAAATCAATTCTAAACATCGAAAATATTTATTTCAGATTAATTTGGAAAATATTTTAAGAAAACTTGCCAGTTTTACCAACTTATTTAATTTTACTTCACTATCAGATAGCTTTAATGTGAGAATACATACACACATATACATGTGCAATATTTCGAGGGAAAATAATGTACACAAACAAGCCAAAGCAAAACCTTTTTGTATAAAAGGGAAACCGAACATTTAATGCAATTTCTGCAGTTCTCGCTTTGGAATATCAGGCAATAAAATTATGGTGTATTGCTCGATGATTTTTCAATGACATCCACCGCCAGGCAATTCAATTCTAACAAAACGATATGAAAACGATATGAAAATTCATTGCAGGACATTTTCTTAAACAAGTTTTCATTAAAATTTTAACTGTTTCTAATATATGATATATTTCGATTTCTTCGATATCGATAGTTGAATTTCAAATACACATTTTCAATAAAAAAAAACTTCATAACCCTGATTGTGTGTTAATAAGATAAGTCCACAACAATTTTTTTGAATATTTATTGGGGAAATGGTTGACATATACAATGTACTTAAAGAGATAATTAGAGTATCATTTGTGGTAGACAGTACCTACGGGGTCCTTAACATTAAGTGTTAGAAATGTGACTTGAAGATTTTGAAAAAATGGGCGCGGCACGCCCTCTAATAAGTTTAATATACATATATCATAAACTACTAAAGCTACCTTAACCATATAACGGTGTTGTTAAAAAATACTAAAAGTGCGATAAATTGATAACCAAATGAGAGTGATATACACCCTGTCAAGAAAGTATTTTTCTTTTAAATCTCCCGATTTCCATAGATAGGTAAATTTTTTTTTCTAGGTTGGCACAGCCGTCCTTAATGATGATGCCAAAAATTAGCGCGATCTGTCAACTAGTGTGTTTACAGCAGCTGTTTATGTCGAAGACCTCAGCAGTGTTTGTCGAATTTTACAATCATCGAAAATATTGATTAACGTATAATTTTGTGTTGCGAACGAATTTTCGTGTGCCGATACATTGAAAATGTTGTAGAAGGCTTTTGGTGAATTACGAGTTGTACAGAGTATTCAAGGAGGGTCGGGAGACCGTCGAAGACATGCCTGATGACGTTGAGAGGGTGAAGGAAGGTGAAGGAAAATTCGTAGATTCTTCATCATCATAACGCACCATCGCACAAATCCATAATTGTGAATGAATCTTTAGATCTTCTGAAATAATTTCTTTGATAATGATAATAATAATCCTTGTGATAAAAATGAGCTGAATTGGATCAATATTTCCCATAGCCTTCATATACCTAGTATAAAAATTTTCGAATTTCCAATTGACTTAACTTATATCGCGCTTTTGGGAGTTATTTTAATGAAATTCAGAAATTGTATTTTCCCGGCTGTGTTCCTGGAAAGTTGTAAGAGTATGAAATTTTCGGTTACAACTGACCTTATTTACATTTCCCTGTTGATGTTAGAATATTTTGTTAAGATTGGTATTCTTGTATATCATACTAATATTATAAATGCGAATGTAAGTTTGTTTGTTACGCTTTCACGCAAAAACTACTTAATCGATTATCATGAAACTTTGTACATATACTCCTGAAGGTATTAGAAATAAAATAGGGTACCTTATACTAAAGAAAGATAAAAAAATTGTTTGTCAAAAAATCGTCAAATTTATCTACTTCAACGCCATCCAATATTACAGTAATAAAGTTTTAACCCTTAATACTGTAATACCGTCCCACTGTATTACCGGCGGTGACGACAATATCTAATTCAATTGAATATAGTTTCAACTGTTTCTAATTTTTCTATATTTATTGTTATTTTCTTCTGTCGTTACATGCAGTATAAAACTATTCAGCTAATATTTTAACAGGTGTCGTTAAGGGAAATAGTGTTATAATACCTCGGATACCAATTATTCCCACTGACTTTCCATTCCAATTTAAAAGTGTTCAGTTTCTCTTGAAGCTTAGCTTCGCTGTTACTGTAAACAAGGCACAAGGACAAACATTACAGGTAGCAGGAGTGCATTTAGAAAACCATGCTTCTCTCATGGTCAACTTTATGGAGCCTGTTCACGCGTATCTAATGCCCGGAATTTACACATATTTGCACCAGACGGGAAAACTTATAACATTGTCTACAAAAATATCCTAGATTAATACTTTGTATCTTATTTTTTTAAATTGTTAGAATTCAGAATTATTTATTTTTGTTACGGTGAAATATATTTTAACATTTGTTGTTGCATTTTAATACGCATAATAAGCATTTTAAGGTGTTGAAACTTCATTGCATGTAGAAATTTTTAAAAATTGTCGATCTCAGCCAAGCAATAAAATTTAGTTATCATATTGACTCATTTCTATTATTATACCCTTACCCTTTATCTCTCATACTTATTTAATGGCTCCACTGCGGGCGAAGCCGCGGGTAAAAAGCTAGTAAATACATAATTACATACTAATTATAAAATTATATTATGTGTAATTTGATTTAAGAGATAATTATACCCTGGTGGTTTAGTATGTTTGCCAAAACCCAGAAGGAAAGGAAGAAGCCTTATAAATTATGGGATATATATATAAGCTATAGAGCTAAATCAATTAAGCATACGTTTGCATGCATACACATATACGAAGCTCTTGTTCTTCTTTACTAGCGTAGACACCGTCTACACCAGTGTTTCCCAAAGTGGGCGATAACGCCTCCTTGTGGGCGCTGCAGGTATCAAGGGGGACGGTAAGAGACCCAGAAAGAAAATGGGGGCGTTGTGTAGAGGCCTGGGGGGTTATTTTATTTAGCTAGGAGGCCTCTTAGACAACTACTACATGAGCTCTCGACTCTCAACAACAACTTGTGAATATCAACTAATATGAATTAAAAGATTGCTCAAACTCGGTTCTATATTTCCCTCCGCGTAGTTCATATATCTTTCGTATTTTATTGAATATAGAACAAATGAAAATCATGTCAATCGGTCGCTCCGTTTCATAACGGGGCATCTCGACAGGACAGAATTTATAGAATACTAACTGTCAAACGTATTGCTATTGCCATTGCCAAATCTGTATGTTGGCATTTGCTATCATAATATAATCATTTGCGCAAAGGTGTAGGGTAGGTAGGTTCGAGCTGATGTAGCGAATGCTTTGAGCTCTTGAATAATTTATTTTATTACTTGCGAAATGACGCCGCGGGTAGGTAGCTGATGTAACGCACGTTTTGAGCTTTTGAACTCCTTAAATCTTTTATGTGAAAAATAAAAAAAAGGTGCGTGGAGTCCCTACGCGCGGATGAAGTTATACTTCTTAGTGATATTCCAAGAAATGCATATCATTTTGTATGAAAGAAAACTAGAAAACTTAAATTCACATTTTATAAATTTATTTTGCACATAAAATGAAGAATAAAGCAAAGTCTAAATGAAGGAACTTTGACTAGAAAAATAGTTCTGTCTCTTCGTTGGGGAAAAGAATATGCAGCAAATCATCTCTCCTTTGTAATCCATCAACACGCGTTGAAGGCCCAGCAGTTATCGGTGCGTGTTCAGAAATTGAAATCATATTTTCATCACTTATCAATAAACTTATTACATGTGCTCGCATTGACTTGCATGTTCATACATTCAGATATACTTATATGTACATATATTTGCATACATTGCCAAACAAATAATGCACAAGCATACAAACATACATATGCGTACACATATGAATATGTCACCAACAAAAAATTGATCTTCACAAGTCAATATGGCAGCCAAATTGGCGAAGAACAAGTGTAGTACATTTTACAGCAAAAACGATTTCATTCATGAACGCAGGCGCAAATTCCACAAGCGATCTCGCTTTATTCATAAAAATAGAGGCCGTAACATCTCCCCGAGCATGCCTTGCCAACAAGTCGTCTTTTCGCGACGATGGCAAAAGCTAAAAATCATAAATTGCACAACTTTCTGGTGCTTCTCGCAAAAATCTGCGTCGATATGTATTCATGTATTCATGTAGGTTCGAATCCCAACAGAATTGATTTTTTAATTGAATATGTCACCACCCAAAAATTGAAACATTGTTCTACAAAAACAACAACAGCATAAGTATGGCAACATTGTGTTGTTGGTAGAAAAGCCGACCTGTGCCGAAAGAAACGAACAAACGATCGCCGATTGTCACCGCTTCGCTTGCTGCTCGAACATCTTCGCAGACAAGGTTGCGTAGATTCATATTGAGCAAGGGGTTGCGTAGATTCATATTGAGCAAGGGGTTGCGTAGATTCATATTGAGCAAGGTTGCGTAGAATTCATATTGAGCAAGGTTGCCTAGAATTCATATTGAGCCAGGGGTTGCGTAGATTCATATTGAAGAAGGTTGCGCAACCTGAATCTATCGCAACCTTTTCCGAACTCGTATAAGAAGTATAACTTCAATAATCTTTTTACCCATCTTCGAACTTAACCTTCTTCTGGAGCCAAGGAATACGTGTACCAGGTTTCATCATGATATCTCAATTTTTACTCAAGTTATAGCTTGCACGGATGGACGGACGGACGGACAGACGGACGGACAGACGGACGGACGGACAGACAGACATCCGGGTTTCGACTCTACTCGTTGCCCTGATCACTTTGGTATATATAACCCTATATCTGACTCTTTTAGTTTTAGGACTTACAAACAACCGTTATGTGAACAAAACTATAATACTCTCGTTAGAAAACTTGTTGCGAGAGTATAAAAATGAATCGCCGAACTGTATGTACGCTCATAACTTTCATACGACTGAACCAAATTTAATAATTTTTTTTTAAACGTTCGTTGAGGTTCAAGGATGGTGTTTACGGAGAGAAAAATTCAAATAATTGCCGAAAAAACCCTAAAAACAGCCCTTTTCTTTTTCCCATACGAACGAATGAATGTTTGTTTGTTAGTAACGCTAAGAGAACGGCTGAACCAATCTTGATGAAATTTTCAGAGGTTGTTCGTTGTGGATCAAGGAAGGTTCAAAAACAAAAATGCCTTATACTTTTCATGAAGAAATATCGGAAAATTGGATAATTCCAAAAAGTACATTTTTTTTTTAAATTTTTGTTTGTTTTATTTTTCAATATTTTGATTTGTAAATTATTTAAATCGTTCAATTTCGGTCGCTTGCTTTTTTATTCCGGCTATTCAAAAGAAAAATTATTGAAAATTATTCAGTGAAAACTTTATGTGTGTTTCACCCAAAGAGGTCAATTGCAGATTGAACTTTGTTACAAGGCTACGAAGTGGTCGCCCTAATATCGGTAGGCGTTCTTTTTACCATCAACGTATGGCAGCCCAAGGCAAAGCAAGGCAAAAAGTACTTCCAGCATGCGGTGACAAACGTACAGAATTATGGATCCCGGTCAATCAGCAAGCGATCGTCACGCTGTCACAGCATGACTTTTCAAACAACAGTTACGATGTTTGATTGAATTTATCTTGAAGCAACGTATATGTGGTGCTGTTGGATAGATATACACTAATGAGTGGCAAAAGACAGGTTTGCCGCATTCTTATTTTGATGATGGTTACACCAGATCAAATTGATCAAATCATTTCCGCGGAAATTCCTGATGTAGAGAAAGATCCAGTATTATACGAAATGGTGGAAACTAATACGGTTCATCTTTTCGGTTTGTATGTCTGACAATAAATGCATGAAACACTACCCACGTGCTTTCCTTTCCGAAACACAAACTGGAAATGATGGATATCAACTCTATTGGTGTCGCTCACCACATACCACACAGAACATTCAGCAATCAACTTACAAGAGTTAATATCGAAGTTGACAACACATGGATCGTACTATATTCACCACTATTGTCTAATTCACATTCAAAACTCATATCAATCTTTAATATTGCAGTTTGGTGAAATCGATAATATACGTTTGTAAGTACGTCACCAAAAAAAGCAACATGGCGATTATTGGTCTTGAACGATACGGTCAATACGTGAACTGCAATAAAGCACTTTGTAGGATATTTACTTTTGCAATTCATGAACGATGGCCGACGGATAACCGGCCGAGTTATTCAAACACGGCGGCGAAAAACTGATAAGGAGCATGCATCAGCTTCTTTGCAAAATATGGTCGGACGAAAGCATGCCCAACCTGGCAAATTAACAACCGACCAGATATTCACCATGCGCCAAATCTTGGAAAAGACCCGTGAAAGGAGAATCGACACACACCACCTCTTTGTCGATTTCAAAGCTGCTTTCGACAGCACGAAAAGGAGCTGCCTTTATGCCGCGATGTCTGAATTTGTTACCCCCGCAAAACTAATACGGCAGTGTAAACTGATGTTGAGCAACACCAAAAACTCCGTCAGGATCGAGAACGACATCTCCGTGCCGCTCGTACCAAACGAGGTTTCAGACAAGGCAACTTCCTATCGTGCGGAAGTCGCTTCTGCTTCTGGAGAAAATAGTTCGAGCTGCAGAACTAAATAGAGAAGGTAGCATCTTCTATAAGAATGTACAGCTGCTGGCGTATGCCGATGATATTAATATCATGATATCAACCCCCGCGCCGTTAGTTCTGCTTTCTCCAGGCTGGACAAGGAAGCACACAAAATGGGTCTGGCAGTGAACGAGGGCAAGACGAAATATCTCCTGTCATCAAACAAACAGTTGTCGCACTCGCGACTTGGATCTCACGTCACTGTTGACAGTCATAACTTTGAAGTTGTAGATAATTTCGTCGATTTAGGAACCAGTATTAACACCACCAACAATGTCAGCCTGGAAATCCAAAGCAGGATTGCTCTTGCCAACAGTTGCTACTTCGGACTGAGTGGGCAATTGAGAAGTAAAGTCCTCTCTCGATGAACAAAAGCTAAACTCTATAAGTCGCTCATAATTCCCGTCCTGCTATATGGCGCAGAGGCTTGGACGATGACAGCAACCGATGAGTCGACGTTACGAGTTTTCGAGAGAAAGGTTCTGCGAAAGATTTATGGTCCTTTGCACGTTGGCCATGGCAAATATCGCATTCGATGGAACGATGAGCTGTACGAGATATACGACGACATTGACACAGTTCAGCGAATTAAAAGACAGCGGCTACGCTGGCCAGGTCATGTTGTCCGGATGGACGAAAACACTCCAGCTCTGAAAGTATTCGATGCAGTATCCGCCGGGGAAAGCAGAGGAAGAGGACGACCTAGACTCCGTTGGAAGGACCAAGTGGAGAAGGGCCTGGCTTCGCTTGGAATATCTAATTGGCGCCGCGTAGCGAAAAGAAGAAACGATTGGCGCGCTGTTGTTAACTCGGCTATAATCGCGTAAGCGGTATCTACGCTAATTAAGAAGATGAAAAATTCATGAACGTTTTTTGTTCGTCTCGCAGTTAATTTGGAGAATGGCCAAAGAGCGTATTTCAACCCAAAGAATACAGTACAGCCAGTGGAAACACCGTCAGCAACAAAATTAACATTGACGAGTTTTTTCTTAACTTTCGTCAGTGATCCATTTGCGGGCACATTGCTCTATTCGGAAATACCTTGATATTATACATGGAATGCATCGTCGAAGAAATAGTTGCGCAGAAAGCAAGTCCAACCAATAGATTGACATCCAGATGAGTTCTCAACTAATGCATTGGGACGAATTTACACAATCCAATCTGTGAATGGTACGATGTGTGCAAGTTTTGGAGAAGTAAGCCAGCAATTACAATTGCTGGAACACGTTAATCACTGGAATGAAAATGAAGCTCGCACACTTTTCGCGATAATCATTTCGACATATCAGCCATCAAATCCGCGTCAATTATGGGATAAGCACAAAAATGACATTGCCGGAGATATTTTACATCGCCTTCGCTAAAAATTGGAAATGGTACAACTTCGGCTGATACTTCCGGTGGTTTGATATCAATTCCATCTTTCCTTTATCAATTCACGAAAGATGAACTCATCACGAATGTTCGAACATTGGCCAAATTATCGTAACTACGATTCCTTAAGTGCACGCGCAATGTTAGCTTCTGAAAATGCCGATGTTGTTGACTTAAACTGGAAGATTCAAAGTCAAATTCCGGGAGACTTGCGCTCATACAAATCGATCGATCGTCTTGACAATGAGGACGACGCCGTGAATTATCCATTGGTATTTCTAAATTCTTAGGAAAGGCTTGGTATGCCACCGCATCATTTGCGTCTCAAAGTACGATCGGTCGTTATTATGTTTCGCAATCATCATGCCCCGAAACTGTGTAATGACACCCAACTGATTGTGACACACTTATCGAATACAATAGGATGTTTGATTCTACGAATTCCATTTCAGTTCTAATGTATTCCGCTTTCAGTGAAAATTGCGTTTGAGATGACAACCAACAGGACACAATGATAGTCGCATAGTATGGTGCACAAATTTGGAAACGCTATGTTTTTCACACGTTCAGATATACGTGGCGTGCTCACGAGTTGGAAAACCATCTTTTCTCTACACCGGAACAGAAATCAAAAAAAATGTTGTTTATCAAGCTGCGTTACATTGAAAAAAAATGAAATGCTATTTTCAACTTTCTTTTCATTTCAGAGCACATAATTTCATGCGGGACAACGGCTGCGGGGTCAGCTAGTGTAATATAAATACTCACTTTCATACATTTAGAAAGAATATAGATGACGAAGCACAATATTTATATTTATTTGATCATTGCTACTTGTGGAATTACTTACCCAGCCTAGAGCAGCTCAACGATAAATGATTATTCAATTTGAAAAGTAAAAGTTAAGCCCAAAGAAAAATCAACAATTAGGATAAGATAAAATTGCTGATTGTGAACATAATCGGGCTGACCCCGCAGTCGTTGTCCTGCGGAAATTATGTGTTTAGAAATGAAAAAGTTGAATTTATCATTTCACTTTTTTTCAATGTATCGCAGCTTGATAAACAACATTTTTTGGTTTCTGTTCCGGTGTATAGAAAAGGTGGTTTATAAATCGTGAGCAGGCCGCGTATATCTGGCCGAGTGAAAAACATAGCAATTCCAAACGTATACCATACACTATGTTACTACCCTTGTGCCTCAAATGCAATTTTCACTGGAAACTAAATAAGTTTGAACTGAAATGGCAAATCGTTAGAACTCAGAGGAATTCGTAGAATCAAGCATTCTGCCCCTTTGTATTCGATAGCTGCGTCACAATCAGTCAGGTTCCATTACACAGTTTCGGCGCCTGAAGATTGTGGAACATAATAACGACAGATCCAACTTTGAGACGCAAATGATATTTCCGAATAGAGCAAGTTCTCGCAAACGGTTTACTGATGAAAGTTGAGAAAAAACTCGTAAATGTTAATATTGTTGCTGGGGGTGCTATCTTTGTCTGTACTGTATTCTCTGTGTTGAAATAGACTATTTGGCCATTCTCCAAATTAACTGCGAGACGCACAACCGTCGGAAAACATTCATGAATCACAAAAGTAAATATCATACAAAGCGCTTTATTGCAGTTCACGTATCGACCGTATCGTTCAAGACCAGTAACCGCCATGTTGCTTCCTTTGGTGACATATTTACAAACGTATTTTATCGATTACACCAAACTGCCATACGCAACATTGACATGACTTTTGAATGTGAATTAGACAACAGTGGCGAATATGGTACGATCCATATGTTGTCGACTTCGATGTGTTGTTAACTTCGATATTCACGCCTCTAAATTGAATGCTAAATGTTCTGCCATTGTCATCTGGTGAGCGAGGCTGATACATTGGATATCCATCATTTCTAGTTTGTGTCACCGAAAGAAAAGCATCTGGATAGTGTTTCGTACATTTATTGTCAGACATACAAACCAAAGTGGTATTGTGATGTCCGTAAGGTACATGAACCATATTGGTTTCGCATAATTCTGCTTCTATCTCTGGATCAAGAATTTCCGCAGAAATGATTTCATCAATTTGATTTGGCGTAACCACCATCCACCATCCAAAGAAGAATATGTGCGTGCGGCAAACCTCTTTTTTGCCACTCAACAGAGTTCATCCAGCATCTAACAGCACCACATATACGTTGCTTTAAGATAAAGTTTACAAAACATCGCAACTGTTGTTTGAAAAGTTGTCCTCTAACATCGTGACGATCGCTTGCTGATTGCCAGCGATCCATAACTTCATTCGTATGTCATCGCATCCTGGAAATAGTCGGTTATGTGCCATAGGCTGTCAATATACATACTTATGTTGATGCCAAAACGAACGCGACCTCTTCGTGGCATCGTAACAAATTTCAATCTGTAATTGAGCACTTTGTGTGAAACACACATAACGTTTTCACGGAACAAATTTCAATAATTTTTTTTTTGAATAACCGGAATAAAGAAAGCAAACGACAAATTTGACAATTGAAAAACAAAAGGAAAAAAGTTGAAAAAAAATTTTTGTATGAAAAAAAGTTATTTTTTTGGAATTGTCCAACTTTCCGACTTTTCCTCACGAAAAGCATACGGTTTTTTTGAAGTTATACTTATACGAGATCGGAAAAGGTTGCGATATATTCAGGTTGCCCAACCTTGCTCAATATGAAACTACGCAACCCGTTGCTCAATATGAATGTACGCAACCTTGTCTGTGAAGATGTTCGAGCATCAAGCGAAGCGGTGACAATCGGCGATCGTTTGTTCATTTCTTTCGGCACAGCTCGGCTTTTCTACCAACAACACAATGTTGCCATGCTTATGCTGTTGTTGTTTTTGTAGAACAACGTTTCAATTTTTGGTTGGTGACATATTCAATTAAAAATAAATTCTGTTGGGATTCGAACCTACGTACCTACGTGTTCGTCATCACTTCTGAAGCGCTTACCACCAACACCACCATTGACACTTGAATTGCGTTGTCCTAATTATGGTTTGGTTATGCACGAAAGAAATATACAATAGATCGCCGATTGTTACCTCTTTCCTTGCTGCTGCTGCGCATATGTATGTTTGTATGCTTGTTCATTATTGAGTTATACTGCTTTTTCTTTCCTTTGTCTTTCATTTCTGCGAATTCTCAACTATTTTATGTGCCCTTTTGTTGAAATACCCTGCGTTGGTCAATTTTTTGGAAATCGACCCGCGATGACAAAGTATTTTCGTTTTATCTGACAGCGTGAGGTTAAGAAGTTCATTTCTAGTTTTGTCTTGTGGCATATTAGAAATGATGTTTTCTCGAAAATCGTTCGCTTACAACGGATAAAACGACTTCTGAGTGGTGATTTTAATGAATGAATTCCTATTGGTTGAAACGCTCTGCGTTGGCCGTTGAAAAGTTAAGACTATACTTCTCAGGATCATTCATTTCTTCAAAGAAATTAATGACCTTTAGAAATATGCATATTTGCATTATTTCGTTGTCATTTCCATATTCGTAGCAATAGAATTTCTATGGCATAAGTAAAGTAATGGCCGCCGATTGTCACCCCTTGCCGCTGTAGCAGCTTCGCCTACAAACATGCGTAAATATGTATGTATGCATACGTATGATCGTGAATACATATCGACGCAGATTTCTGCGAAAAGCACCAGAAAGTTGAGCAATTTATGATTTTTAGCTTTTGCCATCGTCGCGAAAAGACGACTTGTTGGCAAAGGTATGCTCGGGGAGATAATAAATTATAATAAATTTATAAAATGTGAATTTAAATTTTCTAATTTTCTTTCATACAAAATGATATGCATTTCTTGGAATATCACTAAGAAGTATAACTTCATCCACGCGTAGGGACTCCACGCACCTTTTTTTATTTCTAAACTTTCCTCGATCCACAGCGAACAACCTCTGAAAATTTCATCAAGATTGGTTCAGCTGTTCTCGAGCATTAGAGTTACTAACAGCATTCATTCGTTTGTATGGGAAAAAGAAAGGGGCTCTTTTTAGAGGTTTTCCGGCAATTATTCGATTGTTTTTCCGCCATAAAAACCATCCTTGAGCCTCAACGAACATTTAAAAAAAAGAATTGGTGCAGGCGTTTTAGAGTTATGCGCCAGCATTTAAAATCATGTTCGTTTTTATTTCCTTTTTAAAATCGTATTTGAAAATTTATTTTCTTGATAATTTTTTTTTCGGCAAATTTTCCAGAATTTTCTTAAGTATTCTCCTTGTTTGGGCGGACACCTGTCCGAATTGGTGGTAATCACCGAAATCGGTCCAGGCGTTCTCCAGTCACTTTTTTATATATAGAGATTGTTATTTGTCTTTGGAAATATGATTGAAAATCTAAGAAAATTTTAAGTATTAACAATTTATATTTCTATTTTTAAACAATGACATTGAAAAATTACCTACTACTAAAAGCAAAATTTTATAATGGCTATTTTACCAGTGCGTCGCATACTTTTTTACGGATGTATTTTTTGGCTTAATAAAACTGAATTTTCAAATAAGTTATTACCTGTAAAATACTCATTGACATTTTACACGTTTCATCAACTTCATGTTGTTTTATGGCGACACATGTGTTTTCTCATTCAAATGCCGTTCTTAATTATTTGTCGGGTGCTTTTTTTTATCGCAACAGCAACTTTGTCTGATATGTCCTGTTTTATTTGTCGACATTTCTTCTTTCATTGTCGCTCTTTTATTACGTACTTTTTGACTTATTTCACTATGCAGCAATACAAGCATTTCCGTTTTATTATTATGTACGAGCGTAAGTATAATATATAAACAAACATAATAAAAAACGACCACATTGCAACAAAATCCTCCTTCAAGGGCACTGCTTGGCCAAGTATGTGCTTAAGTAGAATGACAGTGACAGGAACGATCTTGAGTTTTGTTGACTTTGTGCTTGGTGGCTGACTTTGTTTGTTGAAAAAAATAACGCCACTACACTTAGTTAGCACGTGTAGACGACACTTAAAGCAGACTCACATTGTGCTGCAGTAGACAACGCAAAGAATATTGTCTTTAGGGCAGTGGTCGGCATTTCATAGCACAATTGTGCCCTATCGTTTAGTCGTTGGCGAGACAGCAACGAATCAACATCGTGCTTGACTGTTGCGCTTTGTTTCTTAAATACAAAGATGCCTTGCGAGACATACTTTATGCTTGAAAATGCTTTTGGTGAAATGCAATGCATTTTATGTTTTAAGACATTAAAAAGGCAAACCAGAAATTATGCTTTGAAAAGACATTTCAAATATTTTCACAATGATTTAAAAAAACGGAATGAAGAAGAAAGACAACGTCTTTTTAATGAAGAAAGAAAATTTTTTTTGCAAAGAATTCAAGGGTGGTTAACGGAAACCGAGGGTTTGGAGGATATAGGCCGTTCAAATAAAAAATTAAAAACGGAAATTTCATGCTTAATTAGCTTTGATATTGTAAAACAAGGCAGACCTTTTGCTGATGGGGTATTTGTTAAACAAATGTGTACAAAAATTTTACAAAAATTGAATCATAATATAGTGTTTGGAGGAAAATAAGCTTTTTTATTGACCGTTTAAATGTTTTAAAAGAAAAATCACGAATTTAATTATTTTATATGTATTTTATTTAATATTGTTTAAGTGCTTGCGCTACCGCGACATTCAACTGCGACTTTCATTATACGACTAACTAAAATTAACAGCTTAACAAGTTGATTAACCTACAGCCTTTCTTTTACCTCAAGTACGGTTTTAAAGATCAGCTGAGATAGTGGTACTTGTTCTAATTCTCTGCATTTACATTAATGTACGTATGTATGCTTGCCTATGCAAGCATGATAAGAGTGCGTTATAAAAGTCACTCAAATAGACAAAACCGGTTTGGCGATTGCCGGCGCTCAGACTTAAAGCAAGCAAACATCTAGTTTCAAACAATGTTAGAGTGTTGTTGTATACAATTAAGTGCTAAGAGTGTTGGTACTTAACAAAACAAGTATAAAAGTAGGAGGGATTATTTCTACTACTAAATTCGCATATAAACTATGTATCTATTTCTAAACATACTCCGCCCGTTGAAAGGTTTAGGCTTTCAAGATATTATCATCAATTGGTAGGAGACACAGCTTTGAAACAGCTCGCTTGTATATGCCATTTGGTGTCTTTAGAACTGCGACTCGCACCACCTGGTCCTTTCCGGAAATGGTTTTTATGACTCTAGCTAAAGGCCACTTTAGCGGGGGATTGTTCTCGTCCTTTATCAAAACCACGTCCCCGAGCTTGAGATTCGACGAAGATGAGTGCCATTTATGGCGTTGTTGCAGAAGAGTTAGATATTCTGCTTGCCATTTCTTCCAGAATTGTTGTTGCAGGTAGCACACTCGCTGCCATCTGCTAAGATGATTAATATTGATAGGAGTGATGTCAGGTTCAACCACGGATGTGAAGGGTGCGCCAATGAGAAAGTGCGCTGGGGTAAGCACTTCGAGATCGTCAGGACTCTCTGTAATGGGACATAAAGGTCGTGAATTTATAATCGCGGATATTTGGCACACAAGTGTGCGAAACTCATCAAAGCTTAATTTAGAAAGGCCCACAACTCTATAAAAATGATATTTGGCCATTTTGACTGCAGCCTCCCATAAACCGCCAAAGTGGGGAGAACGAGGGGGTATCAACTTTCATTCAATTTGATCGCTCGCACACTGCTCGTGAATCATTTTCAAATGCCCTTGGCTCGAAAATAGGTTTTTCAGTTCCGATAGCTCATTTTTGGCTCCAACAAAATTGGTGGCATTGTCCGACCATATAGTTTGCGGTCTGCCACGCTTACAGATAAATCTCTTAAGGGCTGCGAGGAATGAAGAGGTTGCCAAATCTTTTACCAGCTCCAAATGAACGGCCTTGGTGGCGAAGCAAATAAAGATGCAAATGTAGCATTTGATTGGAGCTCTATTGCGTACGTCCGATTTGTAGAAAAATGGCCCACAAAAGTCCACTCCGGTAGTTAGGAATGCTCGATTGCATTTAACCCTTTCCGATGGTAAATTTCCCATTAAATGTTCCATAAGCTTAGGCTTAACATGAAAACAACGAACGCATTTGTTAATAATTCGACTTACGGTTTTACGCCCGCCAATAGGCCAATACTGTAGACGAATAGATGCTAATAGCGATTGAGGTCCAGCGTGTAAAAGTTTCCAATGAAAACTGCTAATGATTGCGTCAGTCACCGGGTGACGTTTTGGCAAAATAATTGGGTGCTTCGATGGAAAATCCAAATTTGAATACTGAAGTCTTCCACCAACTCGAAGTAAACCGCGCTCGTCGAGAAAGGGAACGAGCGAACGAATTTCAGATGAAGACTTTATCGCCTCTTTGGATTCGAGTGCTTTGTATTCATCTCGAAGATGCGCCTTTTGAATCATTCGTATAAGTATAAAGGTTCCTTCCTGTAATTCCCTTACTTTGAGTGGTCCAGAAAATCTCATTCCAGCTCTTCTGGAAAACCGATAAACATATGCATATACTCTCTGTAATTGTTCAAATGAGTTAACAAATTTGCAATTTAATGACATGTCTATAGTAGAAATAAACACAAATGCACGCTTTCGACCCTCGGGCAAGTCCTTTGTTGGTAGGAGAGGAGATTTAGGCCAGTTAGATTGATCTAAACCCAGATAAGGGGGACCGTATTTCCATAAATCCATGGTTAATAATTCCTTGGGGCTAGCTCCTCTTGAAAGAACGTCAGCTGGGTTGGAATCTGTTGGAACATGGCTCCAAACCATACCTGCTGTGAGAGTTTGAATGTTGTTAATGCGATTTGCGACAAAAACGTTGAAATTAGCTGGTTCACTACGCAGCCACGATAGCACTGTTGTGGAATCAGACCAGCAATATACTCCCTTTGCTTTGAAATGCGTTGAATTGATTACCTTTGCGATTAATTCAGCTAACAGTAATGCACCACATAGCTCAAGCCTCGGTATCGTTAGAGGTTTTAGTGGAGCTACGCGAGATTTGGAGCAGAGAAGATTGATTCGGATGTGTCCGCCTCTTTCAGCGCGTATGTATATGCAGGCCCCATAAGCAGCCTCACTTGCATCACAAAATCCATGTAGTTGTACTTCAGCTTCTGGCATCAGCAAGTATCGGTCAAAACTAAAACGAGTAATTAGTTTGTATTGATTGCATATTTCTAGCCATTCTGTTTGAATTGCTTGAGGTGGGCTTTCGTCCCAATGTAGCTTCTCTTTCCACAAATGCTGCAAGAATATTTTGGCTTTGGCCACCACAGGTCCGATCAAACCAAGGGGGTCGTAAAGCCTGGCTATAGCTGAAAGGATTGTGCGTTTAGTTACCTTAGCCGGTTTTCCGAAGGGTGAAAAGGAAAATATGAATACGTTTAACTTTGGGTCCCAAACCAATCCAAGTGTCTTTGTTATGCTTGTACCGTCGTCGAAGGTTAAGAAGTCCTGTTTGTCATTATCCTCAATATCCATCAAGACTCGATCATCATTCGAACACCATTTCCTCAAGTGAAAGTTTCCGAGAGATAAACACTTTTTAGTCTCATTTAATATCACCTTTGCTTCGCCCAACGAACCTGCACCGGTAATCATGTCATCCACATAAAATCCATGGTGTATCGTTTCGGCTCCAACGGGATAAACATGAGCTTCAGCGCGGCCAAGCTGCTGCATTGAACGAATGGCTAGAAAAGAAGCTGGCTTCGTTCCATAGGTGACGGTATCTAACTTAAAAATGCGAAAATCTTCATTGGGCTTGTCCCTCCATATTATGCACTGCAGGAAGCTGTCTGGATCAGTCATCCTTACACAGCGATACATTTTACAAATGTCTGCAGTAAGAACAATTTTGAAGGTGCGAAATCGAAGCAAAATATCAAAAAGTGGAGGTTGAATGGTTGGTCCTTTCATCAGGATCGAATTCAACGAAAGTCCATTACTGGTTGGCGCAGAGCCATCAAAAACCACACGCAGTTTTGTTGTTGTGCTATCAGCCGTTAAAACACAGTGATGTGGCATAAAATTCATTGGAATTTGCTTTGGCATAGTGTCAACGACTGACATATGGTTCAAATCAAAATACGCCTAAATGAATGACGAAAATTGTTGTTTTAGTTCAGCATTGCTCTGAAATTTCCGCTCTAAAGCCTTGAATCGATTGACAGCCTGTTGATACGACTCACCTAGTTCGCAAGAAGGTGATTTTGTTGGTAATCGAACCGAAAACTCACCAGATTCCAATCGCTTATGGGTTTTTATGAAATGCTCTTCGCACAAATCCTCCTCTATTGTAGTTTTTGGTGTGGAGCCAATACAGTTCTCTATTTCCCAAAAGCGTTGAACTAGGTTATGTAAGTCGTCAACTGAGTCATTTGCTAGAGCCATGTCGACGGCTGCTAAGCAAGATAGCTTCGAAATGTTGTATGTTGTTGCGCCTGATACAACCCACCCTAGCTTTGTTTTTTGTAGAAGTGGTAAATTTTCAGCCAGGCGTATCTGGCCAACGCAGAGCAGGTCAAAGAATAAACTAGCTCCAATGAGCATATCAACGCGCTGCGGTTCGAAAAAGTGTGGGTCTGCTAAGCGTATGTTTTGTGGTATATTCCAATTAATACCCTTTAAAGAACGAGATGGTTGAACATCGGTGATGGTGGGGATGATAACCGCAGACAATTTGGCAATGTAATCGTCAATGCGCGAATGCAGGTCGAAATTAACGATATGAAGGGCAACGAAATCATTTTGGCCTATACCAAAAATGAACTGTGAAGATTTGACCTTCTTTAATTGTAGTTGATTAGCGAGCCGATTGGTTATAAAGTTTAATTGTGACGCAGAATCTAGCTGAGCCCTGCAAGGAATGAGGGAGCCAGATCGATTTTTTACATAAATTATGGCGGTTACTAAGAGAACGAAATCTTTTTCAGCAACGCTAGCCTGAACTTCAGATGCGACGAGTGCAGACGCTGAAGGACCGAAAGATGAAGAAGAAAACGAGTATGGGTTGAACGAATTAGACGTGGTTGGTTGTGATAGCTGCGGCAGCTTATCAGAAGCCACTGGTTGTGAAATTGTCGGAAAGGAATTTGTGTCTTGATGAAGCAGACTGTGATGCTTCGACGTGCAATGTCTACAGTGTCCGGACTTGCAGTCTTTGAGTGAATGCCCGACTCGAAGGCAATTCAAACATAGGTTTAACCGTTTTGCTTCTTTATAGCGCATTGTGGGTGAAAGGCCCAGAAACTGCTTGCACCTTGCAATTTTGTGTTCACTAGAACTGCACAATATGCATCCAGATACTGCTGCCGTTAAAAGCACCTTACGACTGATGGGATTTGACAATTTCTTGCCTACCTGTTTTTCCGGAAGTCCAAGGACAATCTCTACATTTTCCAGTTGCTGGCAGCGTTGTTCCAAAAATCTAGCCATTGAATTCCATGTAGGTATTTCGCTTACAGGTGTTTGTTCCTCCCATTTCGCGCGAGATTTGACGTCCAAATTTTGAGACACCAGTTGAATGAGTAAGCAGTCAGCAATCTGTTCCTTCGTTCCCATAGTTTGCAACGCTCGCAAGTGAGCATTTACGGTATCGCTGAGTTCTCGAAGTTTGGCAACCCTATCACCCTCTACCCTCTTGAGCTGAAAAATATCTCTGATATGAGCCTGGAAATTCAAGCGTTTATTATCAAATCTTGCTTTTAGCAAATCAATAGCCTTATCATAATTTTGTTCACTTATCTATAATTAACGAATGGTGACCAACGCTGCATCACGTAGACTTAACCGAAAGTGCTGGAATTTCTCAATTCTTGTCAAATCTACGTCTTGATGTACAACGGTGTTGAACATCGAAAAAAAATCTGGCCAATCCGAATATTTACCGTTGAACGTTGGAATTTGCAGGACCGGTAACCTCTGTTTTGGCTGAGAGACAATAATTGAAGTTTGATCGCCAGCAAACGACTGCGTCGTAGAGCTGTGAGCTTCGTAAGCTCGGCAAGCGTGCCACTGACGTGTCAGCTTGGTTTTTACCTCGATATAGTGGTCGCTAAAAAATCGTCAGCATCGTTGTCCTCTAGTTGCGTGTAGAGAGCATCGAACCTTTTTTCCAGCCTATCCACTTGCTCGATACGTACCTCCACTGCAGCTTCGTCGAACTCACGCAAGACATCGAAAGTCAACGTGTTGTTGAGTAGGGTAACTTGTTGGACAAATTAATCCAGCTTCTTCTTAGAGTCAGCTGATTCCATTTTCTTGGGTGCCATTTTTTTGTCAAAGACCGCAAAGTTTTAATTAAATTTGCGAAAAGTTTCGTTTTATTAATACGATATTAATTCCACGATCACGTCGGGGTCACCAAAATGTTTGGAGGACAATAAGCCTTTTTATTGACCGTTTAAATGTTTGAACGAAAAACCACGAATTTAATTATTTTATATGTATTTTATTTAATATTCTTTAAGTGCTTGCGCTACCGCGACATTCAACTGCGACTTTCATTATACGACTAACTAAAATTAACAGCTTAACAAGTTGATTAACCTACAGCCTTTCTTTTACCTCAAGTACGGTATTAAAGATCAGCTGAGATAGTGGTACTTGTTCTAATTCTCTGCATTTACATTAATGTACGTATGTATGCTTGCCTCAAATAGACACAACCAGTTTGGCGATTGCCGGCGCTCAGACTTAAAGCAAGCAAACATCTAGTTTAAACAATGTCATAGTGTTGTTGTATACAATTAAGTGCTAAGAATGTAGGTACTTAACGAAATATGTATAAAAGTAGCAGGGATGATTTCTACTACTAAATTCGCTTATGAACTATGTATCTATTTCTAAACATATAGAATTATTTGAAACTATTCCTTTATCCTCACGAACTGTAGCGCGACGTACTGATCAATTAGGAATGTGCATTGAATCAGCAATATTGATAAAAATTAATGATTACAAACTTTTTTCTATATGCTTAGACGAAACCACCGATGTTAACGATCTTTGTCAATTAGCTATATGTGTTCGAACCGTAGATATAAATTACGAAGTAACTGAAACATTGTTTTCTCTTGAAGCGTTCTATGGGAATGTGACGGGAAAGCTTTTGTTCGATGTCGTTAACGAAAAGGGTTTTTCAGTTGTTGACATCAATAAATTTGCGGGAGTGTGTACAGATGGTGCAAATGTCATGACTGGAAAATATGAAGGCTTCGTAGGGCAATTGAAAAAACATGGTATTTCGGGGCATACTTTTCATTGCATAATTCACCAAGTTGCACTCGCTTCTAAATTTATCAGCAATCACCCGGTCATAAAACAAAAAATTTGTAAACTTTTTAAAAAATACGAGCGCCACTCCGACCTTAAAATGCTTACAGATGTTCGTTGGCTAAGTCGTGATGATTGTCTAAACAGATTGTTTGAATTAAGGAGGAAGTTCTGCAGTTTCTGGAAACTGAAAATGTGGAAAAATTCAAATTCGAGATTCGTTCTTTAAAAGATGAAGATTTTATTTTAGATTTGGCATTTTTAGCCGATGTCACCTTAATTTTAAACGAACTGAATTTACAGCTTCAAGGAAGGGAAAGAAGAATGCAAGATGCGGTAAAAAATCTGCATGAATTCAAAACAAAATTATTTTTACTGTTAGTCGCATGATTATTCCCATTTTCCGAAAACTGTTTTTGTTTATGCAAAACTTAAACAAGTTATTAAATCACATGATCATATTGCAATATTGGAAACACTGTTTCATAACTTTGAAGATAGATTTAAGGATTTTGATTGTTTTCAACCACTAATCGATATTTTTGAAGATCCCTTTAATTGCGATGTTAGCCAATACAAATTGGAAATCCAATCTGAGTTAATAATATTGCGAAGCGAAATGTGTGTTTCAAATAAATCGAATATTTTGGAGTTCTGGAAACATTTTATCCTCATGTAAAAAGAATTTCTTATTTGTGTTTATCACTTTTTCCTTCGACATATTTTTGCGAGCAAATTTTTTCCGACTTAAAGTTCGTTTGCTCAAAGCAACGCAACAAACTGACCTCAGCGCATTTAAAATACATTTTTTTAATAAGAAACTGCCCTAGAAATATTATTATTGATAATTTTATCACAGAAATATCATAACGTGTACATATGTATATTTTCGGAATTTGAAGCAGGCAAATGCAAATTATTTTTACAATTTTTATTATATTTTTATGTATGTAACTATGTATGTTACATAACATACATAAATCCAAATGAATTTTTGAATGTTTTATTTAAGTTTGTATCTATGCACGTATGTACACTGTATATGCAATACCTTTTTCATGTTCTCATTGAAACGCAATAAGTGATAACTTTTTTTCAATTCACGCAATTTTCGACTGGGATGCTCATGCGGAGCAGTTCGCTTGTGCTCACCAACACAGTCACAGTTTAACTTTTGCCGACCACTGACTTTAGGGCATCACGTAAAAATTTATATTAGGTTGTGTTCTGCCACTTCTGTCACTTGTTTAACCATTTCTATTATCTCCAAGAAGTTTATATACGAAATTATTGTCCCATTCTGTACTAATTTACCATTCAGGAAAGCTGTCGTTAACTTAAGGGGGGGGGTAAGGTTTGTTTCGTCGAAAAAAGACCTTTTTTCGTGAATTTTTTTAGAAAAAATTATTGTTGTAGGTTTATTTTACTTATTATTATATGAAAGTACAACATTTGAAGGATACTTAAAAAAAGTTTTATCGAAAAATAGCGAGGAATAACGGATTTATCGTCGATCTCTGCAGGCACCTCGAAAAAAATTGTTGTGCGGTGACCAGCCTACAGCATCACTGGATCATCTGAAACCAAAAAATTAAAATGCTTTCTTTAGTTTATGAGTTTATCTTTCAATTGACGTCGAGTTTTTTTTTAATTTTTCAATTTTTGGTACCATTTTCAAACCAAAAATGACGATTTTGGGCGAAAAAATCGACCTATTTGTTATTGTAATTGTTGTAGAAATTAAAATTTTTGGAAAAACTCGACGTCATTCGAGAGCTATATTTATGTAGAATATTTGTACAAAATTTCAAAACAATCGATGCAGTAGTTTTTTCTGTAGGCTGGTCACCGATTTTAAAAATGACATATTTGGGAAAATTGATTCAAAGTTTTGTACACTCAGCGCAGGTAGTTAGAGGTACCGTTATTCAACCTGCTGTAACTTCGTTAGTTTTTCTCCGAATGACCTAAAACTTTAACACAATATTCTTGACCCCCCCTTAAAATCGAGTCACTGTTCTTGCGTATTGCTTATTTTAACTGTTGAATGCAATATACGGGTTGGCATCAAATATTAATAATGTACTTAAGAGATCTCTAAAATGAGTACGCTTAAAATAACATTTTCACGTTTTCAACGTGAAAAACTAAAAATTAGGGAAATAAAATCAAACTTGAACTAAACTTATTTACTAATTTTCATTCATCTTTCACGTATTTATTTGCTAATTTTAGAAATAACAAAAATATTGTCATGGTTAAAAAATTCTATAGAAAATACTATTTTTATTTTTTGCAACATAGCTATTTGGTTAAGATAAATATTTCGTTTATTGGCGTAATTATTCTTATATATGAAATTTGCATTAAAACTAAACTGAACATTCTTATACATACAATACAGGTTTACTACGAGTAAAAAAGAACCAGAGCATTGCCTTTTCGTTATGACAGTTAAAGTTAATACCCTGATTGATTTCAGAAACTATACTGAAAGTAATTACTTTCAACGATATTAGTACTTTAATTAAGGACATACATTTTTATTTCAGCATATTTGTGAGATTAATTAAGTGTTATATAATAATAATTTGATTACTTTCCTAATTTGATTGTACATTCTGAAGTTATGTACATACATATGTGTATTATACGAGTATTGTACCGATGGATCATCCTTATATTAAGCACTCAAGTAAAAATATACTTCGCTTTGTGATTTTATTCCTTTTCTCAAGGTTGAGAATCAGTCGCAATATCCAGTGTCCATTTCGGCTTTATTCTTGACTATTTCACTACGCTTCACCATTTCCTCTCGAGAGGGTGGGTGGTAAATTAGCCACAACATGTTCCTTAAACTTTTTGACTATGCCTGGGTGTAAACCCACGATTATATCGTAATAGCAATTGGCGTATATTCAAATCTGGCCACTTCACAAATATTCTATTTTGATAGGAGTCGACGCTAATTTTTCTGTGACTCGGCTATTAAGCATCAATCGCGTTAGGACTTTGCACACTTTATACTCATTTTTAAATATATGTATATATAACTTTATTATAAATGATTGTTCAATACCGCTAAAGATATCTCAATATCGATACACTGGCGACACACATCTCGTTTGGTTATACACATTTACTGAAGGTTTTATATTACATGTGCCTATAGTCTCCCAAAATTTTCAGCGATGAAAAGAAAGCTACATAAATACCTACATATTATATTATGTTATTATGAAAAATAATTATAGAGAAACTTTCTAAGTTATATGTTATAATTACATGTTATTTTCTTAAACCTCAAATACATATATATTAGGCCGGGTCGATTTGTGGGGAGGCAAAAAAGTCGCCCATTGCTCTATGAAAATCATATTCTAGGGATCAAAATAAGAAACTTTGCCGAAGGAACCATACCTCTGAAATGAATTCTGATGTCCCCCAATTTGGGTCGAACTTTTGGGTAGGGGAATTTTGAATTAGAATTGAAATTACCATTTCGTTCTTATTACCTCTGAAAGTGAGGAGAACTAAAGCAATAACCACTATGATATTTCAAAAAAAATAAGAAGTGAAGTGACCATTCCAAATCAAAAAGTTTACAATGAATCCACCATCCTCTACACCGCAAGATGAAGCAACTACATCAACAACTATCGAAAACCTAATGAGTCATATACCCAAGCATGATGTTACTGTTTTTGGTGTGTCTACTGATTTGACTGATCTTAATTTACCAACCCATCTGGATATCTTGAGATATTATTTTTACTTAAGCGAACGTGCTAAAACAGAACAAAAAAGTTTTCCCATAAATCATTCACTATTCAAGTACAAGATAAGTTGATTGGAATTTGGGAAAAACTTGTTATGGAAATAATGCAGAAAAAAAGTGTATGTAATAAATTGAATAAATTGGTTGACAAGTATCAAGAGCAAATCAAGAGAAAAAACAACACCCAACAATTTACAGAGTATGTAAAATCTCTGGAAACAATTTTTTCCATTGGAACATGTGAATGCGATTTGAAGGCAGCTCCATGTGCATGCGGCTGGGTTCCCGAACGCCTCAAAGAGTTCATGCACGATCAACATAATCAGAGAAGACTAACAATGAATGCATTTATGATGGAAACTGAAGAGCAAGGAGCAACGTCACCACCGGTTCAAGAAGATATGGATAGAAGCACAAGTTCACAATACACAGAGAGATACGATTGTTTTAACTTTGCCTTGGTATGTGACAGATTTGGTGTGCATTGACTAACGAGGTAGCATCAGCATTGGGAACCTACGCTCTTTTGCAAGATTTTAAAATTAAAGATAACCATGGGAAACCTTTCATCAAGGATAAATCGAAAGTTCGCAGAGAAAAAGAGAAATGCAGACAAGAAGTGCTTCGCAAACGGTTAGATGATACCAATTTGTTAGCGTTTTCATTCGATGGCAGAAAAGATGATACTTTAACGATAGATAAAATTGATGAGAAGTATCATACTAGGATGGTAAAAGAACCTCATCTTGTTATTTTGAGAGAACCCAATTCTGAATTGATTGGATACGTAAGGCTGGAAAATGAAACCGCTGAATTCAAAACAACCAAATTAAATGGTTTTTTCAACGATAAAAATATATCACTGGATACATGAATTGGAATATGCACTGACGGTGAGCCAACAAACACTGGCCCACACGATGGAATTATACGACGATTCGAATTGCTGTTAAAAAGACCATTGCATTGGTTTGTTTGCCTTTTACACTTCAACGAACTTCCGTTTCGGCATTTGTTTGAAGCTTTGGATAAATCAACCAGCACTGGACCAAGATCGGCAACCGGAAAACTGAGCCGTCAAATCGAAACTTGTGAAACTCTTCCGGTAAGTTATTGCTATCACTCATTTATTATAATTGTCAACCATTTTTAATTATTTTATTATTATATATTTTTAGGTGGTGGACGGCTTCCAGAAAATTGAGTTGCAAAATATGCCCCCTGCTCCAGAAAAAAAAAGAATTTTCCACCGATTCGAAGTACTTATACGACATGGCCCATGCAATTTCTAGCGGCGTGGTTCCGGTGGATCTGGCTAACATCAAACCAGGGAAAATTGTACATTCTCGGTGGCTCACCAAGGCTGCTAGATTATTGCGATTATATGTGACAACGGAAAATCCAGATGCAAATTTAAGAATTCTGGTTGAATTTATATTTAAATGTTATGTGCCAACGTACTTCAATATCAAGTATTACAGCTCTGTCGTGTACGGCAGTGCATTATTTTTCAAGTTCATTGGTTGGTCACGATTTCTAGAACCTCGTTTACGCAAAATTGTCAATCAAGTAATTAAAGATAATTCATTTTATGCGCATTCGGAAAATATCTTGTCATCAATGTTGTTTGATGATAGGAAAGAAAAGCGCGACTGTGCCATCAAGAAAATTCTACCTTATCGAACCAAGCCAATGGTACTTAGAGTTTATAAAAAACCAGATATAAACTTTAATTGCACAAGTTATACGGAAATGATCAATTTGAATGATATAAATATCGTATTTGAAACACCATTCACGCGAAGCATTCCGTACGATACATTGAAGGAATATTTAAATCAAGATGATCCACCGTTTAATGATCCAAAAATTCCATCACACATACAAGGAACGGAACGACATGTTCAATTGATAGCTAGCGTTTCCAAATGGGTTATACCGGAAAATGTAGAGGCAGTTATGGCGACGACAATAGAGAGCCGTGCGAAATTGCCCAGACTTGAAAGTAAAAAGACTTCAAACAATAATTTTTTTTAGTTTCTTTTCTATAACCCACTTAAATTCCAGGGGGTGTGCCACTGGCATGGGTAGATCGGCCGTCCAAAGTAAGTGGGGGTCGGTCATACATTTGGACTCGATTGGAGCACTCTAAATGGGTCAATGTGGGATTTTTCAAAATTTGCCCCTTCCCAAAAGTTCGACCCAAATTGGGGGACATCAAAATTCGTTTTAGAGGTATGGTTCCTTCGGCAAAGTTTCTTATTTTGATCAGTAGAATATGATTTTCATAGAGAAATGGGCGATTTTTAAATCGACCCGCCCTAATATAGATATATTAGGGTGATTCAAAAAAATTTTTTTTTTTTTTCGTTTAGTACTCGGAAAAATAGGTTCCTGGACACCTCTAAGAAAGCCTCTTCACTCATGAGTTTTTAATTGTAACGGAAAGTTCCTTCTAAATACAGTTTTCTATTTTTTCTTATTATCAGATAGAAAAATTTATATCTCGCTTCCAACTACTTGAAAAAATATCTTGTTCCTTAGATTTTGTAGGAAATTGAATGCTCCACAAAAAGGTCTCATTTGATTTTTTCGTAAACTTAAACGTTTAAAAGATATTAACAGTAAAAGTTTGATTATTTTTGGGAAAATTTTTTATTTCTTATGAATTTTATAACTCAATGAACAAAAATTATTATGAATGATAAAACTCGTAGTTTTGTAAGAAATTTACTGCTCTATACAAATGGTCTCAAATGATTTTTCGATTAAGTTAAGCGTTAAGGTGGATCAAAAAAAAATTTTTTTTTTCGTTTGATGCTCTGAAAAATAGGTTCCTAGACGTCTCTAGGAAATCCCCCGTTACAATTAAAAACTCATGTTTGGAGAGGCTTTCTTACAGGTGTCTAGGAACCTATTTTTCCGAGTACCAAACGAAAAAAAAAAAAATTTTTTTGAATCACTCTAATAGTATATACATTATACTTGCATACATAATTGTGCTTGTCATACTCTGATTCCTTATTGCGCTAGCGTTCTTCTTTATTGTCAGAGCACTAATGTTGCTTTGGGAATTTAATTTGTTAAACTTCATATTTGCCTAAAAATACAATTATCAACTTTTTGTTTCACTTCAATACAAATGTTGGAGTGATTATTTGCATTAATAATTTAATTCCAAGCATATGCGCAAATGTAAATAGCTTTCAAATATATGAGTTTATATTTGTATCTGGTCGATGTAACTTTACTCTAATTAATTTGCTAAGTTTCATTATATTTTGTGGTTTTTATTGTTTGTTCATTCGCAATTAGTTAATTAGTTATCAACTATTTTGAGGTTATTTATGTTCTGCGGTTTTAATGGTAATTAGTCTCATGAAAACGCTGGAATTCTACGTTGCATTGCCCACTTGCAATTGCAGATAAGTTTTCCAATTTTTCTGAACTAACTAACTACTGAAGGGATACAAAAACACCACAGATATGATGAATGAATGATTTCCACGGCAACGAAATTTCGCTCTACTACTCCAAGGGGAAAAAAACTACAATGTAAGACTATGCACCCGAAATGTTCAGTGAAAGAAAAACCTGTCACAAATCGCCCAAAGGAACGATTTTATATTATCACCCTGGTTTGCGCGTTTGTTCCGCTCTACGTTGAACTTGAGGGTACCTGAAAGCGTTGACCAGAAGATGATATAATCGTTTTCGGGAATTTTAAAGCAAAGTCCGAGAAAAAAGGAATCCATGATATTCATAAGGCATGGGTATCTCTTTTGAAGCCTATAATTAATTGGAGAGACAGTTCTCGTCATCGATGGGGAAAAAATGCTTGACATGGAAAATCTGCGATCACAGAAAACATATTGGTTGTTTTTACTGGTCAGCTCTCTGAAAGACAGAACCACAGCTTCCGTTCCAACGATGATTAAGGATAGTGGCCCAGATTACTTCTATACCCTTACGCTGAAAGCGTACTTTCTTTCCAACGCTCCCTCAACAAAATCAAAGGTGGGATAAAGGTGTCGCTAAGCCACTTTTGGCATACAAAAAGCAATCACGTGACCGGTACGCGAAAGATATTGGAAAACTAGGTCGGAAAAGAGGGGAATTTTTAAAGTAAAGTATAATAAAAAGAGCACGAAAAGCATAACAATGAAACGCGGTGTCTGTAAACGCGGTCCCACAATTTTTAAGTTGATACCCGCCATCGTTTTGTGAAGAATTACTTAATATTGCGCAAACTTTCTTTCAATGTATTTTGCTTTATAATTTTTGAAAACACATTGAGTGAGTAAGTCACGGTAATCAGTTTTACCATTTTTTTACGCTCTCAAATATGTATTGCTCCAGATTTACCCGATGGTTTTGAACAAATTATAAATTTTTATTGAATTATTCAATACAATTTTATACTTTGCACTACATGGATTGATTAATAGGCTGATTTATAAATAAATGGTTTAACAATGGCGTATGAGTAATTTATTTTGCCTATTTCTTGATATGAGACTACGATTACGTGCATAAGCAAATGCAGTGCGAAATATTTGCTGTAACAATACCTTTTAATCAAACATATCTTAGTGTTACTTATACTATTGAGATGCCTGTTGTTTACTAATTGATAACTATGTATTTGGGTTGCTATTGTTTGTTGTAGTAATAGTGCATTTATATTGTTCCATGATATGGTTGTTTGGATAAATTTTCTTTAATGTTGTTTTGATTCATTCTGTTCATATTATAAGGAATATGTTCCTTAACTAAAGTGAAAGTTGCCTAATTAATGTTTTCATACTCTTTCAACATGTTATTAAGGAGTATAATAGTTTTGTTTATCTATCAGTTGTGTACATGACCTAAAAATAATCGAGTTAGAATTATCAGGACGAGTTCAAATCTATCTGTCCGTCCGTCCGTGTAAGTTTTGACTTGAGTAAAAAAAACCCTTCACAGTTGGATTTCTTTTAGTAACTATGTGTTCAGTTTGTATAGAAGCTATATGCTATAGCAAGCCGATCTGAACAATTTCTTCGGAGATAACAAAAAAGCCCTTCACAGTTGCACCGCCCACTTTTTGTTGAAATTCCATATCACGTGAACCGTCTAACCGATTTCGACAAAATTTGGTACTCGGAATTCTTCTTACTTTCTTATGTCACAGTGTGAAACTGCCCATATAGCAGTATTTTAAATTCCACTTGAGACGTTCAGTTTTCAGTACATAAGTAAATCAAGAAGCAATTAAATTAATGGTATAAAACTTTGCTGGAATAATATCGTTAATATAATCAAAAATTTTTTTAATCCAATAAAAACTGTTCAAGCCCCTAATAATAATAATAATACCCAACGATTACCCTCCTCCCGACCAACCGACGCGAGGGGCGCAATCCGCGAACGAGCGGAATTAGCCGAGTCACAAAAGGCAAGAGAGTTTTAAGCGTTGCGATCTTAAGCTGCTCAGCTACAGAAACAAAAATTTCAACAGCCGAAATTAAGAATTAGATTAAAGTTTATAATTTTTAAATGTTACTTGTTAAGAGTAGATAAAATAATTTTTTTAATGGTAAAGAGTGAGTCTGTTAGATCAAATGTGCTGGAATGAAAATTGAAATCATGACATATACGGCGGAATGGTTCGTTTAACTCAAAATTTGATCTAGAAAATTTTAAAAGTAAGGGTCTAAACTGCCTGGTAGGGCGAGCGGGAACGTTAAAATTAATATCAGATAAGAGAGATGGGCTACAGACTGACCCATTCATGAGTTTTACAAGAAATATTATACCAAGCATCTCCCTACGACTAGTGAGTGTCGGGAGATTTATAAGTTTTAAACGGTTAATGTAAGGGGAAAATTTAAACTGGAATCCCAATGCAAATGATTTAAGGCAAAAAGTAAAAATTGTTTTTAAACGGACTCTAACTTATCCGAATGGACTTGGTAACTAGGGTTCCAAACCACAGAAGCATACTCCAATATAGGCCTCACCAGAGATGTAAAAAGAATTTTTGTGGTAAGCGGATCTCTAAATTCTTTAGACTAACGTTTAACAAAACTAAGAGCGCCTTTAGCTTTAAAAACCGTGGAAGATACGTGAAGATTAAAATTGAGTTTGGGGTCCATAGTTACTCCCAGATCAACAAAACTGCATACTTGCTCCAACCTAAAGTTTTGTATTGCGTATGAGGTAGGGTCTACAGCTCTACGTGAAAAGCACGTCGTTTTACATCTTTTAAGGTTCAATGGCGTGTCATTTCTATCACACCAAGAAACTAGGTTGTTTAAGTCTGTTTGCAACTGACATCTTTCACTGTTTGAAGTATATGTTTTAAAACGTTTTACATCGTCAGCATATAATAAAACTTTTGAAAACTTAACAACAGATGATATGTCGTTAATAAATAACAAGAACAGAATTGGACCAAGATGGCTACCTTGAGGAACGCCTGAAGGAACATTGATTATGTCAGAAAAAGTATCTTTAAATATGACTTGTTGAATTCTATTACTAAGATAAGAAGCAACCCATTTTAGAAATATTGGTTGAAAGCCAAGAAGATCATGTTTATTCGAAAGAATTGAATGGTTTACTTTACCAAAAGCTTTACTAAAATCTGTATATATAACATCAGTATTCTTATTCTCCCTAAAGCCCGTTGATACATGTGATACAAATTCAAGTTATGGTAGATTTCCCTTTACGAAAACCGTGCTGAGAACAAGAAATTAGTGGAGAGATCCGGAAGGTTATGTCGTCTGTTATAATTGCTTCAAAAAGCTTAGGTATTGCAGACAACTTTGCTATTCCCCTATAGTTTTCAATAGATGACCTAAATCCACTCTTATGCAAAGGAATTATAAATGACTTTTTCCATATGGATGGAAATAAGCCTTGCATAAGAGATGAGTTAAATAGTTTTGTTAGGGGTTGGTATATATATTTGGCACATTTCTTAAAAAAGCATGAGGGAATCAAGGTAACGAATATTTAGACCCCGGTACCTATAGTTGAATTTTGATCTTGAAAGTCGGTCAATGTGAAATATAACTGAAATTAAGGGATAATCAATTTCTTATAATAGTATGTCTGTATGTCAAAAATGTGTCGAATCGGACCAATATTTTCGTTAGTCCCCATACATTCAATATAAAAATTTTCAAATTTCTGGGTGACTTTATACCATATACATTAATCGGCCAATGTGTGAATTAGCCTAATGAAAATAAGAGAGAGTTATTCATAACAGTGCATATTTTTGCTTAAAATTGATAAATTTGAACAAAAACTTGGCCTAGCCTCTATATAAACAATATCAGGATTTTCGAACATTCGGTTGACTTTACTCTATGTGATTGGTTCTACATCTTATATGTAGTATTTCTCCGGCTTTGATTCTTGCAAGTTGCAAGAATTTAAAATGTTCGGTTGCACCCGAACTTAGCGATTCCTTACCTGTTTTTAGGTATTTTTGGTTCGTTCGGGATTCTCTTCAATTTTGTTTTTTAATAAGTTTTTAGTAAACAGAAGTAAACTAAATTATATTATCTCATTTAATAATAGTTTCTAATTTATAAGTATTACGTTTAATTAGTAAAACGCAAACTAGCATTTTGTACTTATACAAAAGCGGCCGATTTTCAACAAGGAAACGCTATAAGAAATATAAGTGGTTAAACTTTAGAAAATGCAAAGGGGAAGTGAGTACTGGTAGAATGAGAAAATTTGGCATATGTGAATATAAGGTCTAACAAAAATATAAAGTAGCAATGAAAAGCATGTATGCTTTGAACTTCAACATCGCCGAGTGCATATAAGGATCTTAATCGGCTTGTGTGCTTCGTACTTGTACAATTAATTGGTTATGTTTCATTGTTACTATTTTAAGAAATAAACACCCTTTCACTTAAAATAACAATAAAAAAATATTTTTTCTTCTTCCATCTTGATTTTTTTACCTTTTAAAAGTTTTCCTTAGAAAATGGAAGATTTTATTTTATGAGGAGAACTGTTTACATACTTTTCTATTGAAATTTGTCTGATTAATTTTATTAACATATTTATTTCGAAGTAATTTCGTCTTCTATTTTCAATGAATTATGTCACTTCGCCAATTCAGCTATTTATTTATGAAACTTTGTACACGTACATGTGTTGTTAATCAATCATTCATTCCTTAATACAATTTAATCATATATTATTTACTTAGGGTTTGAGTTAAGCTAATAAGGAGATTTTTTATTTCAAGCTTGTCTAGGGCAACCCGTTGATTCCGATCGTTCAGTCAATGTGGCAGTTCATATATCTATATGTATGTATATATACATACTAATGTACTTTGTTGGGTGTCCGACGTTTACTTTTGAGTGTTACAAATTTCATGGCAAACCTATTATATTCTGGTCGGGGTATAACTAAATGCGATATTTAGCGACCTTACTTGACAAAAAATTGGTATATGGTGCTGAAACTTGGTAACCGTATTTATGGACATCCATATTTGGTCTTGCAGTTCGCTGGAATCAGACAATTATCACGCCCACAATTACTTAGGTCAGTACGTCCGGAATAAGAGACAATTTCTTCAAATTATTTGAAGTTAATGTGCTTCACATTTACATATGAGTAGAACTTTTCGTTTGAACCGTATTTCTTTTTAAGTTTTTACGTGTCTACCTGGTTACTTACTTAACACGACAAAGTTTCTACTCAAGTCAACATCACTCCGCCAACCACAAATATCCGAATTCATGCCAATAATTATTGATGTGAAATAAATCAACAAGCAAACTGCCATTAATTTTTAGAGAGAAACAAGCACGTGTGCAACTGAAGGTTAAAGTGAAAGAAGAGTGAGATCAGCTCGTAGTCAGTTTCAGGTATGCAACGAACAAAGTGTTTCTAATGCTAGAGTCTACATTGTTCTAACAATTAATATATAAATTTTATTTAGTTTCTAGATGCATCAGGAGAACAATAATATCCAGTTTTCACACTTGCAAAAACTTCATTTTCATTATGTAGAGAAATACTCGATTGGTATCGGTCTCAATTTCGTAAAATTTATGAAATGAACTAAGCTCAATTAATACGCATTCAGTAGTAAATGAAGCACCTTTTGTTGTTAATATTGATTGTTTTTAATAGTATTTCTCTTCATCAGAATTTCGCTTTCCTCTTTACTGTAAAATTCTGTTCCTCTTTGTATTGATTGATTGACATTGGCGTATGCAGCTATCGTTGGAGTTCTTCTGTGAACGAATAAAATAATATTTGAATAAACTCTCATTGGACAAGAAACACAGCTGATTTTAAAATTCATAACAAAGGAATTGTTTTGAATGTGATGGAATTCGTAATCACTTTATCAAACTTTTTAGTAGTAAAAAACAAATCAAAATACAAATATGAATATGAAATTGAAAATACGAGTAAAATATCGAAATAAAATATTTTGTAGACTCTGTATACATATATGTACAAAGGTGCTAGATTATGGAATGCGAATTTTGCAATAGTTTAAAATTTTCATATGTAAATATCTTTGAGGAAATTCAACAAATATCTTCATTTTATTAATCCATATGATAACAAAGAATTCTAACAACTTTATGTGAGTCATCACATATATGTATGTATATATGTAAAAATAGTATTTAAAGCAGTTAAAGAATTTCAGTGAAAAATAAATATTAGTTACTTATAAGCTAATAAAATAAATTTCCTTGAGCAAAGAAGTCGCAGCAAGTTCACAATTACACAACATTTTCAGTTTTATTTATTTCTTGCGCTTACAATCACTACAAATTAATACATACAGCTGTGTTCATTGAAAAAGCAGTGCAAGAGAAGCGAAAATATATAACGGATTTTTTTTTTGCATATTCCTTTTTTTAGTTGATCGCTTGCACATTGTTTTTGTAAAATGGAATACACAGAATAGAAAAAAGTAAAATGCCAGTTAAATTTGATGTGTTTGGTGCTCTTTTTTGATATTTTTGCGAATGTCCACAACTTTTTGGCTGTTCACTGAAATAGCAGTTTTTAACTTTATTCAACAAAAAGTGCCGATAAAATTTTAAATTTGTGAATAATGAGTTCGATTAAGTTTACTATTTAATTTAAAATGACAATACACTTTAACGGTAAAAAAAATTAGATTTTAGTGGGTAGAGGACCTCACTTCTCCAAGGAAGATAGGCTTTTGATTGTTGAGCTCAGAAAGGAGGGGAAAACATATAAAGAAATACAAAATCGTTTATAATGTTCTGCCAAGATGTTATACAATGTCAAAAATTATGAATTTAAGCCCGAAAAACGTGATGCCCTACGCAAAACTATAAACTTAGGGGACCGACGCATAGTGCGTTTCAGCAAAAACAATCCTTTTGCATCCTCTAGGGAAATAGAAGCGGTGCTTAAGTTGGAAATCAGCGACGTTACCATTCGACGACGACTGATGAATGAAAATTTTAATGCGTGAAGCCCACGAAAGGTGCCTTTACTTAGTCAAATCCCGGTTGGAGTTCGCCAAAAGCCATTGAAACTGGCCAATATCAAAATGGCGCAATATCCTTTGGACAGATGCGTCCAAACTGGTCTTGTTTTGTTGAGCAAGCTCTAGACAGTATGTCCGTCAACCACCAAACACATAGTATATTCCAAATTACACGGTCAAGAGAGTAATGCACGGTGGCTTTAAAATTTTGATATGGGCCTGTTTTTCCTATAGCGGTGTGGGCCCAATAAATATGATCAATGCGATCATGGGTCAAAATGTGTACGTGGAGCTATTATGGAACGTTATGCTGCCATATGCCATTTGGAATATTCCTTAAAAATGGACATTCCTGCAGGATAACGATCCAAAACACACCAAAAAATTGGCTAAAAATTGGTTCAGTCAAGAAGAAATCGATTTGATACCATGGCCATCTCAATCTCCGGATGTCAACCCCATAGAAAACTTATGGGGAGACGTCAAACGCTTTGTTTCAAAGCAATCCCCGTCTTCTAAGCCGCAGCTTTGGCAGGTTGTTCAAGGGGCATGGGCCCATATTCCTCTTAAGCGTTGCCAGGACTTGGTCGGCTCCATGCCGATACACAACAAGTATTAGGACAATACAAAATGTTATTTAATATAATTAAGTGAATTAACGAGTTGTGTAGATTTTTTTCAATATTTTTTGTTAACACTGCTATTTCACTGAACAGCACAAATTAGGGCTTTTATTTTATTATTCATTCAAACTTAAAATATATAGATTAAATTAGCACAAAAGAATTTCTAAGTCATGTAAAAATAAATAATTTATCACTTCTAAAACAGTTTTTATCTCATATTGGTCTTTATAATAGAATTTGTCCATCCAAAACACACAGGTCATCTGTACTGCTATTTCAATGAACACAGCTGTATGTAATTGCCTTAAATTTTTTTAAGTCTGTTGGCGCAACGAAGTAGTTTAGACTACCAACAAAAGTAAACACAACAACGATCGATTCAGTGGTGAAAAACAATTAGAAACGAAACGAAATTTTTGTTGCCATAAGTGTGGTAAAAACGGTCATTATGCAAAAAATTGTCGTTTGAATAACCGTAATAATCACAGTGCAAACAAAAGCGAAGAGAAAAATGCTTCTCTTAGAGCAACCGAATCTGTTTTTTTGTGTCCAAATGGAATTGACAACTGGTGTTTGGACAGTGGGTGCACTTCGCACATGAGTTCTAACAAAAATAATTTTCTTGAAGTTAAAGAATTTAATCAAGTGTTAAGTTTAGCCAATAACGATTCTACGAAAATCACTGGTGAAGGAGACATTAAAGTGAAAGTAGACGAGAAAGGGTTCGAAAAGAATATAACATTAACAGGTGTGCTTTATGTGCCAGATTTACGTACAAATTTGTTGTCCGTGTCGAAAATGACGGACAAAGGGTATGAAGTACATTTTCGCAAAAACGATGCGATTGTTATTGATAAAAACGAAAAAGTGTTGTTTACTGCAGAACGAAATGGCAATTTATATTTTATGAAAGACAGTAAAAGTAGTGTATATTTAGCTCAGAATATAAGTGATATAAATCTATGGCACTGCCGAATGGGTCATCTAAACGAGCGAGATTTAAAAGAAATGGCCAAAAATGGCGATGTGCATGGAAAGAAAGTTAATCGGCATGTGAAATATGTTTGAGTGAGAAGCAAGCCCGTATAGTTTTTCCCAAAAGCTCTAATAATCGTACCAATGATTTACTAGAAATAATGCATAGTGATGTATGTGACCCTATGCGGTGCAGCTCAAACGGTGGAAAAAATTATTTTGTTACATTCATTGATGACAAATCTCGATGGTGTGAAATTCACTTTATAAGGCAAAAGTCAGATGTGCTAGAAGCGTTCAAAAAGTTTAAAAGTGCGGCAGAGACATTCACGGGTAAAAGAATAAAAGCATTGCAATCTGACAATGGGCGTGAATATTGTAATCGCGAATTTGATTTATTTTTGCAAAAATACGGAATTAAACGACGTTTAACAACCCCGTACACTTCACAGCAAAACGGAGTTGCTGAACGTAAGAACAGGACGCTGGTGGAGATGGCTAGGTGCTTGATGAAGCAAGCTGGTGTTCCTCCTTCGTTCTGGGCTGAAGCAATAAACACTTCATGCTATCGTCGCTTATCGCTTATGGTCCAAAAAAAAAACGAGACATTATCATTAGTCGTGACGTTAAATTTATAGACGAATTCGGTTTTAAAAACGAATATGAAGAAATAATCGAAATGCAAAATAATACTATTGAATTAGAAACAAAGACGCTTGAAAAATCGGTGTCAATGCAAGACTGTGATGAAACAGCAAGTGAGTTTGAAACGTGCAACAGTGACCAAAATGAAACAGAAGTTAAACGTGGTAAAGGTCGTCCGAAAAAGCTTAAGACTGGTTTGCGCGGAAGACCGAAAGAGGTTTGTCAGCATGCAAAAGAAAATAATTGCGAAACTCAGCATAAAGACGAAGAGTCTGAAATAAGTGAATTGGCGTGTATTGGTATACACGAAACTCCGTCAAGTTGGTTCGAAGAAGATACCAGTAACTATTCATTAGAATGGAAGAAGGCTATTGAAGATGAGTATTTGGCATTAATTTCAAACGAAACATGGGACATAATCAATCAACCTAAAAACAGTAAAATTATTGGTAGCCGTTTAGTACTGCGAAAGAAGAAAGCACGTCTCATTGCGAAAGGATATGCTCAACGTCAAGGGGTGGATTTCCACGATACTTACTCGCCGGTGGCACGGTATACATCAATCCGTTTGCTTGCATCAATGGCAGCTAAAATGGACTTAGAAATCCATCAAATGGATGTCGTTACTGCATATCTCAAGGGAGAACTAGAAGAAGCCGTATACTTGGAAGTCCCAGAAATGTTGATTGAAGTTTTGAACAAAATAAAATCAGGTGAGCCTACAGGTAGTCAGGGTATAACAAAGCATAGTAAAAATGTTGAAGAAACTACAGATAAGTGGCTTACAGCGATGAAAAACCGTAATCCCGTATGTTTAATAAAAAAGAGCCTTTATGGACTACGACAATCCGGTTTGATGTGGTACAATCGATTGACAACTAAATTGAAACAGCTTGGTTTGGAGGCATCTACACAAGATCCATGTCTTTTTATCAAACAAAAAGGTAAACAAATTTTAATACTAACAATATATGTAGACGATTTGTTACTAGCATCAAACGATAATATGTTACTAAAAAGTATCAAGAAGGCATTAAGCGAATCATTTGAAATGAAAGATATTGGTCCAGTAAAGCGTTGCGTTGGCATTGACTCTAAGCAGAATTTAAACTCACATCAAGTATTTTTATCACAATCAGCTTATACTGAAACTATTTTACAACGATTTAATATGGCTAATTGCAAACCAGCAAAAACACCCCTAGAAATGAACTTCCAAATTGAAAAACCAATTAAAGTCGATGAAGAAGCCATGAAGAGTTATCCGTATCAAAGACTTATAGGGACACTCATGTACTTAGCAGTTACAACAAGGCCAGACATAGCTTTCGCAGTAAATTATATGAGCCAGTTTAATACGAACTACAACGAGCAGCACTGGAAGGCCGCAAAACGAATTCTACGTTATTTAAATGGTACCAGAAATTATGGTCTCCTTTATTCGCAAAACGACAATAGTCTACATGGTGTGGTAGATGCTGATTGGGTGCAAATATAATAGACAGGCGATCCTATAGTGGATATGCGTTCATAGTGGCTGGCGCAGCAGTAAGTTGGGAGGCGCGTAAACAACGCACCGTTGCGCTCTCCAGTACCGAAGCCGAATATGTGGCAATTACAGAAGCGACGAAAGAAGCTATATATCTTCAAGGCATTTTTAAAGACTTCGGCATATCGTATAAGAACACTACATTATTCAACGACAGAAAAAGCGCTCAAAAACTAATTCAGTGCTTAGGCTACAGCTCCAGCGCCATCATTTCATCAAAGAATGCCACCAAAGCGGAAGAATCACGTTAACATATGTATTTGCCCACCGAAGATATACCAGCAGACGTCCTAACGAAAAGCTTGAGCAGCGTCAAACATTGCAAATGTTCAGCAGCGTTAGGCATGACAAGTAGCCTCACTACTTCGAGGGGAGGTGTTGGCGCAACGAAGTAGTTCAGACTACCAACGTATATTTTAGATATTACTATTTATTGCAACCTTGAATGTTCCATTCCATGCATCTATTTACAGTTTATGACATATTTTCAATTTCTATTCAGTTCAGTTATTTGTAAGCAGCCCATAAGAAAACTTGAATTAAAAGGCTTTATAATATAAAACTGCAAACTCCTCGTTTCATTTAAATAAAGTCAATATATGTATATTAGGTATTACTTTGCTTATTTCCCTTACACCCACATCATTAAGTACCATAAAGCTGTAGACATACTGAAATGAACTTTATAACCAAGCAACATGTCATTCATAAGAAATTATTAAGATTTCTTGATCAAATTTTTTTCAAGCTTTTATCGTTATTAGAGTAGTTTGTTATTAATGCTAATTTCTAAGGTTCCTGTTCCAAGATGTTCAAATATTTTATATAATAGCGAATACGTTAAGACTCAAATCAATTTTGATTCATAACATTTTAATCGTTTATTTAAACTTCAGCCACGTCCCTAAGTTTTCATTGTTTCCTTCTACGAGTTAATCAGACAGTTTGAAATTTTGTTACTTAACATATACTCAGTTAATTGAAAATTTTACGATAACCATTGTGACCAAAAAGAACCCGGAAATTGTACATAAAACGCGAAATATTTAATTATACCCCAATATTTATTTTGTCGCCTTCAAAGTAATCCCCACCAGTTGTAATACACTTATTCCAACGATTATTCCAGTCCTCGAAACAAATTTCATAAGCACTTTTTGGGATGTCAAGCTCCTTCAATGATTTTTTGTTTATCTCTTCATTCGACTAAAAACGGGTTCCATTCCGATGAAAGTTAACTTGTTTGTTTGTCAAACTCACAAACGCTTGTCTCATCGGCAACTAACTATAATGCTCTCCGTGAATTAAGCATGTCCAAAGAGACCTTTTTACGGTACTATTTTTGAAAAAATCAGCTTTATCGGGACGAGTTGTGAAAGAACGTGTTTCATACCCGAAATATCCACCAAAACCATTGGACTTGCGAGAGATTTCCAGCTCTCTTGTCACCTATCTAATACTTGCTTGACTATTTTTAAACACCATAGCATTTAGTTTTTTAGTAATTTCGTAAGTTGAAGAGGTCGAAGGTCTTGCAGATTGAGACATGTCTTTAACGATCTTTCGACCGTCTTTGAAAGCTTTGTCCCCCTCGTAGGCTTGTGTTTTTGATGAAACTGAATCACCGTTCGTTTTTTCCAACACTCCCAACGATTCCGCACACTAAATTTGGTTATAAATATCTACAAAATTTGAGACAAATTCTTTGTTCGATATTTTTATCCATTGTGAAAGTCGCAACGCACTATGAGGTGTACTGGCTTAGGCAGCTGCTGAGTAAACAAACTTTAGAATATGTAGAAATTAAGGATAGTCCTACCAACTTAGAAAAATACATTTTTTGGAAAATCATTTAGACAGGAAATTTAATTACAATTTCTGGGCGCTTTTTTGTCACAATGTAGTTTGACAGTCACTTCAAATATTTCACATGATTTTGTCTCGTACAAATTGCTGGATAGTTTGGCGTTGTCGGGATATATTTTTCTTTTTATTGTCCATATCAATCAATTTTATAATTTTTTTTCAGTGCCATCGGATTATTTATTTATTTATTTATTTATTTATAATAATTCATATAACAAAAAGAGTTTTATTATATAAATACATAAACGCAGCACTGGCTACGAGGCCTTCAGCCGTCTTGTAATTATAACTAGGTGAAAAATTCTAATTGCTAAGGGTTAGTAAAGATGTAAGTTGCTTAAATATGTTTTAACAAATCGTTGGTTTTTAAGAATCTATATACAATCATCACGTTTTTTTCTGAAGGTTCACTTAGTAGTTTTATGAGATCAATGTTGCCAGAGTTGTGGGCTGTTGGGTGAAGCATCGGACAGAGTGTGAGTAAGTGTTTGATAGAAGCGGTGTCATCGCAAAGGGGGCAAATGGATGGGCTTTTACCCGATAGTAAGTGGGCGTGTGATATGATAGTGTGTCGAATCCTTAATCGAGTATATGTCTTCATTGCGCTAGTTGGAACTGTTGACGAGTAGATTATTCGATTTCTGGCTGGGTTTATGACCGCGTAGTGATGTTTAAACGTTTTCCATTCGCTTGCGTTTTTTTGATGCCTTTTGTGCTTAATAAGGTTAGAAATGTCTTGCTTGGATGAGACGTAGTATGTTAAGGCAGGAGTCCTGGCTACATTTTTCGCAGCGAGGTCTGCAAAGTGGTTGCCTGTAATACCAGCATGGCCAGGGATCCACATTACTTGGATTTTCTGAGGGGTCCCTGATAACTTCTATTATGGGATTGCGATTGGAAGGAGACGTTATTGCAGACATACACGATTTGCTGTCGGTACAGACGAAGAACTTTCCTTTCGTCTTTTTTGCGTGATTAACTGCATGAAGGATAGCAGATCCTTCAGCGGTAAATACAGAGGTCGTTGAGGGAAGAATTCTTATGAGAATCGCAATACCTCTTTTGCCTGTGCTAATATGTGGAAGATTGTGAAACATGCCAATGTACTGCTTAGGAGTAAAAGCCGACAAGTTGAAAGAGATGAGAGTTTCATTTAATAGTATAATAGTTGGGGCATGATCTTGTATTAATAATTGCAGCTCATTGTAATTATTAGTGTAGCCGTTTAAATTCCATTGCAATATTGGAATCATAAGATCTATGTAGGAAAAAAAGAAAAAGGGAAACAGAAGAGAGCTAGAATATCAACTCGTATGAGCAGTCAGTTGAAGCTGAGTGTCACCAATTGAGTACTAGTTCAAAAGAGAGTAAAAGCTAAGCGTATTTATTCAGAGTCAATTTCTATTTGTTCAGTATGTTCAGTAGAGTATTGATTATTGTTGGAAATTCTTGTTGTTGGAAAGAGATTTTCGTGATTAGGTGGATTAGATTGCACAGTAGTGTTGGTAGTAGTGTTTTTGAAGTCAGTATATTTATTAAGCGAGTTTAAGGAGTTGTTTAAGTTAGAAATGAGAGAGGCTGTTGTTGGACTGAAAAGTTTGGGATTTAAGAAAGAGGCTTGTTGAGTACAGTTGTCGCTGATATTTTTAGCTGAATGTGAGACGTTGTTGTAGTCTGAACTGATCGATGCAGGCTTGTTGATGGAAATATGTTTGTTGTTGGCGTTTGATGAGTGATTTTTTCTGGTTAAAGAGTTTATTGATGAGTTGGGAGCAGAGGTGACCCTAGATTTTGTGGAATTGTTGATGGCTGAAATTTTTGTTGGTGTGTTGGATACAGAGGATACCTCTTTTGTAGGTTGAAGCACATGTGCAAAGCTAGCAGTGAGGGAAGGGAGGGAAGTATTTTTCTCTATACTTTTTAAGGGCTTCGTGCATACTGCACTTTTCTAGTGTCTTTATTTTTAAAATTTCTTTGGTTTGCATATACTTTGGACACTTATAGTCCGAAGAACGATGCTCGCCAGAACAATTCGCACATATAACTCGGATGCAGTCGTTATCGTGTGGAGAAGGGAAATTGCAAATTTCGCATGTTGGGGAACCCTTACAATGTTTTTGCGTATGACCCAATTTTTGGCATGACCTGCAGCGCATTGGATTAGGCACGTATGGTCGCACAGAGGTCATCCTCCATGCGATGTTTATTTTGTTTGGAAGGGAATAACTGTTGAATGATATAAGCATAACACCAGTAGGCTTTATAACACCTTCAACTTTGCGAGTGAACTTATAAACCGCGGAAACTTCGTAAGAACTCAGTCCTTCTATTATTTCGCTTTCAGGCACATCGTTTAAAAACGGTGCATAAATGGTGCCTTTGTTACAATTAAGATTTTGATGATAGCTAGCGCTAACAGCGCCAATGTTGAAAAAAAATGAAATGTTGAAAAGCATCTTGCAGTTTTTGATACGATTTTTTACGTTTTGGTTGGGGACCTTGGGCCAGCGCAGCAAACCTGTTGTCCCCGAACTGGAAGCCCGCCCGGGGCATAGTGGAAAAATTATAATACACTGATATAAGTATTGGATTATATTTCTCACTTAAAATAAGTATTAATCGTGTTACTTAAGTAAGCAGACCGTAGTGCAAAAAAAAAAAGAACACCAAAAGAGAGCTATATGAATAGCTATAAACTCAGAGAAAGACGCTAACTCAACTGCTCAGTACGAGGTTTAGTCGGTGACTGCATCGGATTATTTAACTTTACAACATAGAACAAATTCACCCCTAGCATATGATAGCTATCATCTATTGTACAAAATACCGGTTAGCGCCTTCTTATTTACACTTTCCCTAACGTAAGACAAAATTGTGGATAAATCTGAGAAATATTTTAATTAAAGCGAGTGAAAACATATTTTAAGTTAATTATTATTATTTTTGGTTTTTATTGTCTAATTTCGGATATATACATACATATTTATGTTTATTTAAAAATTCCCTGAAGCCATGCGACTTCATGAAATTTGAGCAAAATTAATCCCACGTGGAATTAATATTCATAGTTACACATAACCAGATGTAACGCAATACCGATATCGCTATACCGCTTCTTATCACCATTATTGTTGAGATTCTTTAAATCTTCGTGCTTATGCATTTAATGCCTCATTTCCTCCTTACAACTAAACAGACGCCGAAACAATGATTTCCTGCCAAACGATTTTTAAAACGATTACTACAAGTCAAGTGATGAAATGTTTTAAGTCAATTTGCCACACTAATACGTTCACTGGATTTTGACTTAGTGAGTGAAGGAGATGAAAAAAAATAAGCGGGATCTGATAAAGATATCTTCAATTTTTGATATAGCTATGACCCACAAATAGTTTGTGAGAACGCACTATTGTATTAATATAGATTAGAAAGGCAACAGATTTTCAGCAACTCATAAAAATTCAATAAACGTAACTTATTAATTCCTACCTGCATATTAATTCCTACCTACATTAGTATTCTTAAGTATAGTTTACCGGTATTAACTTAGCAACAGAAATCGCTACCATGTATACATATCAAGCTGATATCTTCGAAGAAATTCCGTATTTTAAGAAGCATTTACATTTAAATTAAAAATAATGTAATGTTCTAAACTCTATCATAAATGGTTCTTTATAGTTAAATGTATCTGTCAACAACTGCGATAACTTAAGAAAATACTGTTTATTAGGATAATATTTCATGTCATTCAATTTCTTGACGTAAGCATTGACCAAACTTAAATTGGTTGTACTTAGCACTAATAATAATATTTAATTTTTTTGCTCTACTGCTGCAGTTAATACAGACTAAATAAAAAATAATCTTATCTGTTCTCTTTTTTAAGTGTATACGAGTATAATATACATTAATAGTAAAGTAAGTTGTACAACAACCGTGTTCATAATCAAATTAAATTCTATATATTCAAGTAAAAATACTTATATTTTGTTTATGTGAACTCCCCTTAATAAACGGCAAACATGCAATAATTATTGCACCTAATTAGGTATAGTATATTCTTGGTTGGCGGTTGCTGTATTGGTGCTATGGATACACAGAGAAACAGTGAGCATCAATCAAGCTTTAACAAATTAGACAGAATTAGTTTATAATCACTTTGACTTCTCAGCCAGCTGATGCAGCATCAGCCTATTTATTTAGTATTTAAAGATGCCGCCTTTGTGCATATGTGTGCATGCTTGCTCGTTTATAGCATCTAATTAGGAATATACATATCATTAGATAAAAAAACAAACATGCAGGTGTAACTCGCCGAGAATGGTGACATGGGCCATCTGTATAGACTAAAGTAAATTGATGAAAGGCTGATTTATTATAAGTATAGTTATGAAGAACAGTACGTATCTTGTATATATACTATACATCAGAATGCGTAAAAAAACGAATATCCATTTTGCCCTTGGTACCTTAAGAAATGAGTTATTAAACTCTTCTAAGACAGTCCCTTCAAGTATGTATGCTCATAATTGTAAAGGGAAGGTCCTTCGAGATATTTATTTAGGTCGATGGAGGATATTAAGAACTTGAAACCGCTGGAACTATCTGTTCCAACCAATTTTACCCTTATAAGCTCTCATATTATGGATATGTTTATTAAATAAATTGATCATTTGTCGGAATCGGACAGATCATACAACTTATGTTTGTTTTTATTTTCCGGTAGTCTGCTTTTAATTAAAAAACTGAGGTCAAGTTGTTTCGCAGAATAGTCCTCTAATATATACTTTACAATGACAGTAGTGTATTTTCATATACGTTAATGTATATTTATCCCGTATTCGAGAAATATTTGCTATAGTTTTCCAATTTTACATTCCAATCTATATATTCAATTTCATTAAAGTAATCCAAAACTGACGTGGACATTTTTAAAATACCTAAAAGATACACATCGCCTTAAAATTCGCTTTCTCGAAACAGATTTAAGCCCGTAGTCTCAAGAATGATCTGTAGAATAGTTCCCACAATATTATATTGTAAATTATTAATTCAACTTGATTGATAAATTTGCCTTTTCTTTGAGCAGATAAAAATGTATTACGCGAAACCAGTGTGTTTTCAATGCAATTCGGAATTTTACCCATATGCTTCAAAATTCAGCGATAGGTATTTGCTTGTATTTTGAAAATCGTTTGAATCCGCAACACCATTGTAAGCTTTAGACTAACATATTTAATGCGCTTACCAGGGAAAATAATCTTCAGACCATTTTGTATAAAAGCGAAATCAAACAGCTGATGATCTAATTCCAAAAGAGCAGTGCAGTTTTTAATATTTTATGCAACAGTTTTTGCGGCTTTATTTTAATTCATTTTTTTTAACTTTTCTCCTTTACTACTATGCGATATTTCTGATTACAAGGGTATTAAAAATAAAATATGATACAAACAAATTTTGTCAGAAATCTTATTTATTTGAACTATGTATTTGCGTATTATTTCGGATAATGTGTATTAGAAACATAGTAAACCCACAGCTATCAAATTTTTAATTGGGGATATGAAAAGATAAGATCAAAGTGCCAAAAATGTGTATTCCTGAGTAAAACTAATAGGCATATACTCGTATTTTCTGTATTCATTAATAAATATAGATATTCTCTTAAATGGTCGCATGGAATGTAACTTACATATATGTAATGGTAAAAAAAGTGGTTATACAGTCAAATTCATTTAAAAGAGTAGTTCATCGAAAACAAAACTAACGAGTTACTAAAAATTTTTTGACGTGGACAAGCGATTTTTTTCCAAGAAACTATCCCCAAACTTGTAAATTATTAGGATTGTCATAAAAGCTGTTTTTGCTCAGTTAGTTAAAAGCTACTTAATTTTTACAATTACCACTTTTTAAGAAAATTGTGAAATTTTTTTTATTTTTTTCACAGTTTATAATTAAATGTTTTGTTTTGAAGTTGAGAATAGTAATATTGTATAAATATGTAAATATAATTACGCACATGGGAGCACCGTAATCTATTTGGAATTTATTTTGAACTAGCTGACCCCGCAGCGTTGTCCTGCGTGAAATTATGTGTTTTGTAATGAAACGAAAGTTAAATTTATCATTTAATTTTTTTTTTCAATGTAACGCAGCATAAAAACATAGGATTTCCAAATTTATGCACCACACTATGCGACTATCCTTGTGTGCTGTTGATTGTCATCTAAAATGCAATTTTAACTGGAAACGGAATTCGTTTGAACTGAAATGTCAAATCGTTAGAACTCAAAGAAATCCTTAGAATTAAGCATTTCCTTGTATTCGATAGCGCAGATTGTGGAACATAATAACGACAAATCCAACTTTTAGACGCAAATGATGCGGTGGCATACCAAGCCTCTCCAAAAAATTTAGAAATTCCACTGGATAATTCACGGCGTTGCCTTCATTGCCAAGACGATCGATCGAGCTCGTATGAGCGCAAGTCTCCCGGAATTTGACTTTGAATCTTCCAGTTTAAGTCAACAACATCGTTATTTTTGGCAGCTAACATTCCAGTGATTAACATGTTCCAGCAATTGTAATTACTGGCTTACTTCGCCAAAACTTGCACACACCGTACCATTCACAGTACGCAATGACTCAAATAAAGTCGAACCGCGTACATTAATCAATAGCAATCGAAAGTAGATACAATCATCGTTTTTCGGGTGGATTGTGTAAATGCATTAGTTGATAACACACCCAGAGTTCGTAAAACCATCAAAATACGCTCTTGCTCTGATGAGTAATTTTCCGCAAGAGAACATCATTTCAAATACTCAGGAGCGCAAGCTTAACTAACATTCTCATCACAAAAAACTCCTCACGTATTTGGCTCACTCATATATTAGCATGAGCGAGCATTTTTAAAAGATAACTATTTGCCTAACGCATCATCTTTATTTTTATCGCTCTGAGTGTTCAAGTGATGCGAAAAATAAAACTCATGTTATTTACTTTTCATTAGTATTGTCTCTTATTTAAAGAAAAAAAAGCAAAAGCATATACATATGTATCTATATGAATAAAAATGAATCGTCAAACTGTATGTACGCGCATAACTCAATAACGCCTGGACCAATTTGGCCAATTATTTTTCTTAAATGTTCGTTGAAGTTCAAAGATCGTTTTTACGGCGATAAAAATTCGAATAATTTCCAGAAACCCCCTAAAAACAGCTCTTTCCTTTTCCCCATATAAACGTTATATAAAAATGAATGTTTGTTTGTTAGTAACACTAAGAGAACGGTTGAACCAACCTTGATGAAATTTTTAAAGGTTGTTTGTTGTGGATCGGGAAAGGTTTAGAAACAAAATACCCTATACTTTTCATGAGGAGAAGTCGGAAAATTGGACAATTCCAAAAAGTAACATTTTCCATGCAAAGGAAAAATTATTGAAAATTATTCAGTGAAAACTTTATGTGTGTTTCAGACGAAGTGATCAATTACAGTTTGAAATTTGTTACGAAGCCACGAAGAGGTCACGCTAATATTGGTCGGCGTTCTTTTTGCCATCAACGTATGGCAGCCCAAGGAAAGGCAAGGAGTACTCCCAAAATGCGATGACATACGAGCGGAATTATGGATCGCGGTCAATCAGCTAGCGATCGTAACGATATCACAGCACGACTTTTTAAACAATAGCTGCGATGTTTGACGGTCTTTATCTTGAAGCAACCTATGGTATATATGGTGCTGTTAGATGCTGAATGTATTCTCTTGAGTAACAAAAAAGAGGTTTGCCGCACGCACAAATTCTTCTTTGGATGCGGATGGTGATTACATCAGATCAAATTGATGAAATCGTTTCAGCGGAAATTCCTGATTCAGAGATAGATCCAGAATTATACGAAGTGGTAAAAACCAATATGGTTCATGGACCTAGCGAACCTTGTAAGGTCCCACTTTGATTTGTATGTCTGACAATAAATGCACGAAACACTACTCATGTGCTTTTCTTTCGCACTATATCGGCGTCGGTCACCAGACGACAATGGCAGAACATTTAGCATTTATAGGCGTGAATATCGACGTTAACAACACATCGAAGTTGACAACACATGGATCGTACCATATTCACCACTTCTGTCTAATTCACATTCAAAACTCATGTCAATGTTGAATATTGCAGATTGGTGAAATCGATCAAATACGTTTGCAAGTACGTCACCAAAGAAAGCAACATAGCGGTTATTGGCCTTGAACGATATGAGATCAGCAGTATCAAATGGGTTGATATGTGAACCGCAATAAAGCGCTTTGTAGGATATTTTCTTTTGCTATTCATGAAAGTTTTCCGACCGCTGTGAGTCACGCGGTTCAACTTCATTTAAGTCATTGCGTATTGTGAATGGTACAGTGTGTGCAACTTTTTGAGAAGCATGCCAGCAGTTGCATTTGCTGGAACATGATAATCACTGGAAAAAGACGAAGGACAATGCAAGAGTTACTTCGCATGCCACTGAAGTTCGCATAGTTTTCGCGAAGATCATTTTGACATATCAGCCTTCAAATTCGCGTTAATTATGGGATACGAAAAAATGACATTGCCGATGACATTTTACATTGTATTCGCTAAGAATTGGAAATGGGCAAATTTCGGTTGATACTTCCAGTGGTTTGATATCAATTTCACCTCCCTTTTGTCAATTCACTTCGACGGAAGATGAACTCATCACGAATGTTTGTCCTAACATTCGCCAAATTATCATAAATGCCTTCTTGAGTGCACGCGCAATTTTAGCTGCCAAAAATACCGATGTTAATGGCTTAAACTGGAAGATTCAAAGTCAAATTCCGGGAGGTTTGCGCTCATATAAATCGATCGATCGTCTTGACAAGGAAGACGAAACCGTAAATTATCCAGTGGACTTTCCAAATTCTTTGGAGAGGCTTGGTATGCCCCAGGATCATTTGCGTCTCAAAGTTGGATCTGTCATTATTATGTTTCACAATCTTCATGCGCCGAAACTGAGTAATGGAACCCGACTGATTATGACGCAGTTATCGAATACAAGGGACAGCCTTCGAACGTATTAAATTTCCAGGGAAAATTGCCTTTGCGTTGACAATCAACAGGACACAAGGAAATCGGGAAATGCTATGTTTTTCACACGGCCAGATATACATATGTGGCGTGTTGACGAGTTGGAAACCCATCTTCTCTGTATATTTATGCACCAGAACAGAAATCAAAAAATTATGTTTATTAAGCTGCGCTACATTAAAAGAAATGTAAAAAATCTAAAATAAATCATCTTCGACACAACATAATTTCAACTTTTTTTCATTTCAAAACACATAATTTCACGCAGAACAACGGTTGCGGGGTCAGCTAGTTTACAAATAAAGAATAGACACTGAAATTTTTATTTAGTTATTTTCCGTATTTGTACCTACAACGTGCTAAGTAAGTACTTATTTATTAAAACAAACAAAACATGTATATATTTCATTAAAAAAAGAACACAAATAATTCAATAAATAAAGTTGATAATTTTTTGATGAAAAATTACCTTAAGAAAAATTCATATTATTAAAAAGTTCTTCATTTAACCTTATCAAAAGCAAATTATTGATATTTTGTGCGTTGAGCCTGGAACGATGCTTAGTTAAAATTAACGAAAGAGCACTAAAGGCACGTTCCACTGAAGTCTGACTACATGGAACAGATAGAACTACTTCGGATAATTTGGCTAAAGCTGCCCATTTTTAACTTATAAAATTTTAAGCTAACAAAACTGCAATGCGTCTTAATCCAAAATGACAATTGAAAATATGCCGAGTATGGAAAAACCGATGACAAAAAAAACAAGCATTGTATAGAGAAATTCACTTAGAGAACAGTATTTTTGCATCGTCTTCCTGATTAATTACCTACTCACAATACAACTTAAATTAACGGTTAATCATGCATGTACCCAAAACTGTTAATATTTACACCAACAACAATTAAACTTTAACATAAATTTATAAATATACATACTCTCTAAGAGAATAAGAAATTGCTCAAGTGCACTCTCTGCTGCATAACTGACTTTATCAGCGATACAAAATACTGAGTGCTGAAACCTGAGATGAGAAAAAGAAACTTAGCGCTCTTGTGAGGAGTATTATTTTGAGGAGCACGTACGTATGCGGAAAATATTAGAGCGAAAAGATAAGATAAGTATTAAAGAGAAATATTCTAGAAGAGCACTCTTTCCTTTGAACTCACAATTGAGGAAATCAAAATTTATTGCTCCTCAATTGTGTTGTACTGAGGAGGAAGATAAAAATTTTACTCCTCAGTGATGAGTATTTGCGAACTCTGAACACACCTGAATGTCCATATACTGGTTGGCCTTGCTTTCTGCGCAACTATAATATCAAGGTATTTCCGAATAGAGCAATGTTCTCGCAAACGGATCACTGACGAAAGATGAGAAAAAACTCGTAAATGTTAATTTTGTTGCTGGCGATGTTTCCACTGTATGTACTGTATTCTCTGGGTTGAAATACACTCTTTGGCGATTCTCCAAATTAACTGCGAGACGCACAAACGTCGGAAAACGGTCATGAATTGCAAAAGTAAATATCCTAAAAAGCGCTTTATTGCAGTTCACGTATCGACTGTATCGCTCAAGACCAATAACCGCCATGTTGCTTCCTTTGGTGACGTAATTACAAACGTATTTTATCGATTTCACCAAACTGCAATGCTCAACAATGATATGAGTTTCGAATGTGAATTAGACAATAATGGTGAATATAGTACGATCCGTGTGTTGTCAACTTCGATATTCACAATTCTAAATTGAGTGCTGAATGTTCTGCCATTGATTGTGTCCGCAAGGCCCATGAACCATGTTGGGTTTCATCACTTCGTATAATACTGGATCTTTCTCTGCCTCAGGAATTTCGGCAGAAATGATTTCATCAATTTTATCTGGTGCAACCACCATCCAAAACGGAATGTGTGAATGCGGCAAACCTCTATTTTGCCACTCAACAGAATACTTCAAGATAAAGTCCATCAAACATCGTAACAGTTGTTTGAAAAGTCGTGCTGTGACACCGAGACGATCGCTTGCTGATTGACCGCGATCCATAATTAAGCACGTATGTATGTCACCGCATCCTGGGAGCACTTCTTGCCTTGCCTTGCCTTGGGCTGCCATACGTTGACCCCGTCGCAATTGATCGCTTTGTGCGAAACACACACACAGGGCTGTTTTTAGGGCTTTTCCGGTAATTATTCGAATATTCTTGCCGTAAAAGCCATTCTTGAACCTCAACGAACCTTTTAAAAAAAAAAAATGCGATGTTGAGTTATGCGCTTAGCAACACATTTTGCGATTCATTTTTATATATAAGATTTCGTTCCCATTCCGTTCACACCATAAATTCGTGCCACTTAGAAACAATTATCGCATTCTTGTTCCGAAATAATGTGCTTTCGTGACAGCACTTGCACACATGCGTGTTCGCATTTTCTTTTCTTGGCGCTCCTATTGCATGGAATGCCGTAACTATTTCTCGTAGCTCCACTTCATTGTTACGTGCCTACTTTGTGTTTTTGTTAATTTCTATAAGCATGTACTCCATGGTAGATGAAATGATATACTGACTTTGAAGAAGTTATAAGCAACTATCCTAACCCTCTTTACTTCCACTTAAAAAATTTGTCTATGTGCATAACGCTCTCGAAGCAGACATTTCAATGTCGTTGAAAATATTTGTCAGCTACCTTTAATTGCAGCTGCAATTTTGTCTACTCTGTTATACTCGTATACTGCTGTGATCAAATTGAAAAGTGAATTTTGTCCATTTCATCTCCTTCAAAGTAATCCCCTCCCGCTCCAAAACACTTATGTCAACGAATTTTCCAGTTATCATAGCACTTGGAAAACGTCGTGATGGCTATCACGCCTTCTTCGATTCAACTTTTATATCCGCAATTGAAACAAAACGGTGTCCTCGGACTGGTCATGTGAATTTGCTGAATAGCCAGATGGTAAATCAGGCGAATGCGGTGGTTACGGCACCAATGCAGTATGAGATGGTGCATTATCGCAATTCTTTGTTCAATAAATTCAGACATAGAAAAAACCGAAGAACTCACTTTTAGAGCCTCATAAAACGACGCGTATCTCCAATACCAATGAATATTTTGACGTGAAATTATCATAGATGTCACTAAAAGTACTACCAACTTACAGAAATTTACCGTTTCGAAAAACACGCGAAGTACAAATTAAAAAGTCATCTTTCAATTTGATCATCGTGTTGATCACAGTAGTACATCAACATTTCTTAGTTTACTCCCGTTTTTTTTTTTGATCTTTTAAATATTTTTTCTATACCTAGTAATAAAAACAGCATCGCCTAAAGGCTCACTTTATTATTATTCTTTGTCTATCATCGGTCTATCCTATCCTATAAGAAACGAACAAAAAACCAATTAACATAGTAAAAACCAACTCTTAAAGCCATTCTCCAAAGCAGTGTTCGAGTCCAATGGTAGTTTCACCAACAACCATAACTTCTGTTGACTTTATGATTAGCGGCTGACATTTTCTTACTGAAAAAATACCGCCACTACTCTTCTTTTACGTGTATAAAGTACTCTTAAACGACAGTGTGGGTAATCAACTGCAGTAGACAGAACAAATACATAATATTGTCTCTAGGGTATCACGTAAAATGTACATTAGGTTGAGTGCCTCAACTTCTGTCACATTTCAGTAATTTCAGTTCAGTTTTTATACGCAATTGTTGTTGTTTTATTTTCTATATTATTTTACAATTTACTAGTCAAGAAAGCTCTTGTTAATTTAAAGTCGATTTCTTCCATATTGCCCATGTTAACTGTTAAATGCAATAAATGAGCTGTCATTATATATTAACAATTTACTTAAGTAGTTAATCATTAAGGGGTTTGGTGGGCTTCAGAGGTACAAAATAGGGTATGTTTCGATTTTTTTAAAACATGAACAATATGTGCCCTTGATATTTAAACAATGTTTTCTGAAATTTTGATATAAAAATTATGAAAATTCTGCAGTTGAGACCCCATCTCCCTGGGTGTTTAGCAAAAAAGATGCTCTCGCCGTGAGCAGCATAATTTATTATTAGTTCATTTAAAATTAAAAAGTCAAGAGTATTTCGTTAGTACATATATAAATCTCGTGTTTGAACGACGGAAACAAAAGAATTAAAATTTTAATTTTTTCACAGACAGATTTTTTGCTCAATTTCTTTTTTGTAAAATTTTCACCATACATTGGCTTAAAAAATGAATTGTACTGAAAAACATCCTTCACTCAATAACTAGATAATGTTACTTCAAAGATGTATACAGAATTCGAACTAAATCGGTCCATAACTTTTTGAGAGGTCGTGTCCACCGACTTCAAAAATGGAGTTTTGAGCAAAAAAAAAAAAAAAAGTTCTCAAGGATTTTTTTCCGGAATCATTACTCGGATCAACTTGAAAGTTAAGGACAATATTTAAGAGGTGTTGTAGAGTTTAATAAAATTGTTTTTGAAATTTTCAAACCCATCTAATCCCTTAAAATCAGTAACTTGATGTTTTCAAAATGCCACGCTAAGTACGTATACAAACTTTAATTTAAATGAATCAAATTTATTTATTTTTTATACATGTTTTACACATTTGTTTTCTCTTTTCGCTAAGTGTGACTTTATGTTCTCTTCAACATACTTATACTGAGTGAATGTTTTTTAAAGATGAACCAGTGCATTGCCTTTCAGAAAATTTAATTTATCCAGAAGAAGAATCGCTTAGCATTATAATTAAATGTAATTGTCCAAAATACGCACGCCTTTCAATAATTAACATATTGATTGATTTCAGAAACAACTCGGAAAGTAATTACTTCACTAATTAATCAGGATAATTCCACCACACATCTGACGATTTTAGTACTTTAATTAAGCACACTCATATGTTTCAATATGCTTGTGTGAATAATTAAGAAATATATAATAATGTAGTTATATAATAGTATTTGCTTACTCCATCATTGAGAAGTTATGCATATTATTCGACTATTGTGCTGTTTCATATATCTAAATATTTAGAATATTTATCTATTTTAATTCGCTGTGTGATCTGCCGACGTCGCAAAGGTTTTATTTCGATGGCTTTCTCACGTATTTGAGCGTCAATAGAACAATTTTAACATTTCAAGTAAGAGAGTTTGTTTCTTATCCTATGTTTGCCACAATGTTAAAAATATCCTGAAGGAAACGGGGGAGATTTATCTATAAAATATATATATAAATGAGTCGATTTAGCAATCCCCGTTTATACCCGAACAAGCCCTTTATGTTTTAATACTTCTTCTTCTTCTTCACTGGCGTAGAAACCGCTTACGCAGTTGTAGCCAAGTTAACAACAGCTCGAGTTAATTTTTACACGAAGTAAAAATGAGTCAAAACATATACTTATTTTTTTGAGCTGCACCGAAATGTGTACTCTTTATTGATACTCTTAAGACTAACTTCTTACTTCTATTTGCACATACTAGTTAATGTTTACTTATTACTAGTTGTTATTTTTTTAGATACAATATATTGTTTGTTTAGATTTGTTTACATAAATCTTAGTGCTACTTATCCTATTGAAGTGTAGTTGTTTACTAGTAAATAATTATTTGGGTTGTTATTGTTTGTTGTACTGATATTGCACGTCTACTGTTCCAATATAAGGTTGTTTTGTTGAATTTTCTTTAATGTCGTTCTGTTTACTGAAACATAAGGCTGTTTTGATGTTTGTTTGCCTAGGATATTTTGATGAGATACTATTATAAGGAATACGTTCCTTAACTTACGCCAGTCATTTCTTCTTTTCGCATGGTAGCGCCAATTGGAGATTCTTTTAAGCAAAGCCAGGTCCTTCTCCACCTTGTCCTTCCAACGGAGAGGAGGTCTCCCTCTTCCTCTGCTTCCCCGGCGGGTACTGCGTCGAATACTTTCAAAGCTGAAGCTGCCCTTACCCTACACATAATTCTTTATGCCAGCGTACAGGTAATTTGCCCACATAAACGATACTTAGGGAGGAGAATGAGTAGATCCATATTTTGTAACCGTTAACAACGTAAATCTCTTATTCTTGCTATTAAATAATATCGTCAATGAATAATTGCCATGCCTTTATAATGCATCCACTAACTACACCCTTTTCTTTTTAAAAACTTCGTCGATTTGCAGTACATCACATGCCAACCTCTTATACTTCATATAGCAAATTATTTTACTCATACGCCATTGGCACTGGTTGGTATTTATATTTTGGTTATAATTTCAAAAAACATGGCCTCAGAAGTGTCTATGAACTTACAAACCAATATTTTAAATGGATTTTAACACTGACATAAGAAACGCAAACAGATCGATGTTATGTTAATTACGCAAAACTGTCAAGATGCATTTCATCTTCATGAACATAGATCGCGATTATTTGAAATCAAAGGTAGCAAAAGTATTATTTATTCTTTTGAAGTAATGAAGAATAAATATAGTGACAAATAGTTTCATTCGTTCTTTAAAATTAATTCTCGGTTTATTGTCATCAGTTTTTATTTTTAAGCAAAAGATAGTTACATAGTATTTCGGTTAGTTTTCTTTCTACATAAAAAAAAAAAACCAAATATCTTTTCATTACCTTACACCGCAAAATTGGCCCTACGGTTACCCTTTATATCTGTTTCGAATAATATACTATTTACAACCAATTTGTCCCAAATAATCAGAACAGGATGTGGAATGTCGAAAAGATTGTAACGCATAACCTCAACGGATTAAAAGTGAAACAACGAAGAATACTTTGCAGGGAAATCTAGTTGCCATGTTAGAAACAGCACTCCGCGAAGCAGTAGAAAACATTAAAAAGTAAAAGACAACATGCACTGAATAGTACGGCTTTCTGGTAAAAAAATTTGTAATTTTTTCACTCCATTATCCCAAAAAGGTAACAATCATGAGCATCGAATATAACTATAAAAGTGTAAAGAAGTAAAATGGCGACTACCGAAGGTTATACAATAAAAATCAATCGAACCATTCCGTTGGGGAATTTCTGTAAACGACTGTTGGTTTGTCGTCTTGATATTGTTCAACTAATAGCTAGTCGCATTTTTACAAGGCAAATGCGGCTCTAATTCTGTGGCTCTAAAACTGTGGTACATATTTCTTTACAAAAAAGGGTTGTCCATACCTAAGACTGAGGAATGTGGATGTTATAAAACTTCGTGTTATAAGGAAAATATTTCGCCACGTTCTGAGACATCAGTAAGCAAAACGGAGTAAAAATTTTAATTAATCAAATATTTTTCTGAAGTTCCGAAAGTGTTTTGTTAAAGAAAGAAATAACTAAAACGAATTCACAATGAAAGAAGCAGAATTTTTCGAATCAATCAAAAAAATTCTTGACATTAAGTAAAGTTAAATTGGAGATTACATTTAATGATTCGAAAGTAATGACGCTATTTTAATAATACAAATTAGTCTATTTCTGTAGCACTATACGATCAGGTAAATATACTAATTTCTACTCAAACTAAATCCTTTTTGAAGAACGTTTAATTTCCTACAAAATCTATGAAACGAGATATTTGAAGCAATATTTGAAAAAAAATTAAAGTATAAAAAAAATATTTAAGTACACGAATTTTTAGTTAATACTTAAAATCGCTTCTGTATAGCTAATAAGCGATTAGAGGACAATTCTTTCTTTATTTCTGGTGTAAAATGAATACAGTTGAAATGCATTAGACCCCTATTTTATGTAATAAATTAGTAGTTATATATATTTATCTTTATATAGAAGTGAACACATATGTAATCAAAATTGCAACGATGCAGAATCTTATTAAGAAAGTCTTTTATTGGTGTTTGTTAATATCGGGTGATTTTTTAAGAGCTTGATAACTTTTTTTTTAAAAAAAACGCATAAAATTTGCAAAATCTCATCGGTTCTTTATTTGAAACGTTAGATTGGTTCATGACATTTACTTTTTGAAGATAATTTCATTTAAATGTTGACCGCGGCTGCGTCTTAGGCGGTCCATTCGGAAAGTCCAATTTTGGGCAACTTTTTCGAGCATTTCGGCCGGAATAGCCCGAATTTCTTCGGAAATGTTGTCTTCCAAAGCTGGAATAGTTGCTGGTTTATTTCTGTAGACTTTAGACTTGACGTAGCCCCACAAAAAATAGTCTAAAGGCGTTAAATCGCATGATCTTGGTGGCCAACTTACGGGTCCATTTCTTGAGATGAATTGTTCTCCGAAGTTTTCCCTCAAAATGGCCATAGAATCGCGAGCTGTGTGGCATGTAGCGCCATCTTGTTGAAACCACATGAGTTAACATTTAAGTGAAATTATCTTCAAAAAGTAAATGTCATGAACCAATCTAACGTTTCAAATAAAGAACCGATGAGATTTTGCAAATTTTATGCGTTTTTTTTTTAAAAAAAGTTATCAAGCTCTTAAAAAATCACCCGATAGATTTGCAATGAATTACCTGCAACTGCGAAATGCTTCTTTTCGCACAAATAATATACTATACATAGGTAAGCATAAGCTCTTTACGTTCATTGAAATGAGACATGCATATGCATATATGTACAAATATGCATATATGTATGTAAATACATACAAATAGTGTAGCCACTTACTAATAAAATTACTTATATTCGTAAAGGATTTGAGTATGTAAAAAGTCCTTCCCACGTGCAAACGTCAAAAGACGGGAAGAAATTATGAACTTTCTTTAAGAGTGCCATGTAGAATTCTCTATTTGTCTATTTTAACCACTAAATTATTATTTTTCGACTACCAAATAATAAGACTTGCCAAATTACTGGACATAACGATTTATCAACATAAATTTATGCAAAATAAGTTAAACTAATACTATATATCGTAAAAGTAAAGAACAATTGCGCAACAGGTATTAAATACGAAGGGGTGCAAATATGTAAATTGAATAACATGACTTGAAGTGGCAACTTCTTGAGAAAGCTGTGAACAATTCACGGCCAAAAGCTATTCACGAAACACTACGAAATTTTCGATGCTTGAGAAGAGAATAAATAATTAAGTACAATTTTTGACAGTTGCCAATTGGCAGCGGAACAGAAATAATGGAAAAGTTGGAGTGTACTTATGCTCTCAGTGGTGTATAGGTGAGTTGAATGTTGTTTTTGTTTGGGTGGATTGCATGTATTCCCTGTATGTATACTGCGGAGGCTTAATAAAACCGCATGCATCAAAGGAAGGGCTAACTTCGGGTGTAACCGAACATTTTATACTCTTGCAACTTGCAAAAATCAAAAACTGGTGAGTTCTTTCAGATGCAGAAAAATGTTTTATAAGGAGCTAGGTCAAGTTTTCGCCCAATTTTATCCATTTTAGACACTGTTATGAATAAAAATCGCTCCCTTATTTTTACGTAGATAATTTCAAAAAACTTTATAACTATCAGGTATACGGAGGCTAAACGAAGCATTGACCCGATTCAATCCATTTTTGATATACAGACCTCATGTTATCAGGAAAGGAATCTCTATGAATTTCAAGTATATACGAGGTGTGTTCAAAAATTATCGCGAATTTTGTGTTTTTTCAAAAATTATTTATTTATTCATGAATATCTATTTTGTCCCCTTCCAAGTAATCCCCATGAGATATTATACACTTGTGCCAACGGTTTTTCCAATCTTCGAAGCACTTCAAAAAATCATTTTTTTTATCTTCTTCAGCTCCTCCTTCGATGCCGTCTTTATCTCGTCAAGAGAAGCGTAACGTCGTCCTTTCATGGGCCTCTTCAGTTTAGGGAACAAGAACAAGTCACAGGGGGCCAGATCTGAGGAATACGGTGGCTGCGGCATCATTAGTGTGTTGTTTTTGGCCAAAAAGTCGCGCACAAGCAACGATGTGTGAGCAGGGGCGTTATCGTGGTGCAAAAGCCAATTTCTGTTCTTCCACAAATCCGGGCGTTTCTGGCGGATTGCTTCGCGCAAATTGCGCATAACTTGCCAATCGATATGTTTAGGTCCTCAGCAACTTCTTAACGGTGATTCGACGATTGGCCAATACCATTTTCTCCACTTCATTAATTTTTTCGTATGTTGTTGAAGTGCTCGTGTCCTTCACGCTCTTCGTCGTTCACATCTTCTCGGCCTTCTGAGAACATTTTGACACATTGACCGATATTTGCGGTCAAAAGTCAACTATAGAATCTTGGGGCCACATATTCGGTACTTAGGTGTTTCAACAGTTGTGGTCCGATTCGGCACTATTTTTTTAAATTCCAATTATCACTACAAACGGTGTAAGCTATTCGAACTGCAAAGTTCTAAGTGTTTAACTGCTCGATGAAATGTTTGTTTTTTTCAGTCTCAGTTATATAATTCACTAATAATCTTTTTATTATTTGTAAACATAACTTAAAAACATGTTAATAATTTCGTATTGAATTGCAAACATTTATGTAAATCTATTTATTTATGTAACATACTTTATGTGTATATATGGTTCATATACCCGTTCCACGCATTGTATACATAAAATAATGTTACTCATACGACATGTACACCATGATAAAATCACACATACATATTTTGATATATCTGTGAGTATTCCACAGAACAAACTTACTCCAATATAGTATTTTAACGCACGATACATAATTATATATGTGATCCTGATAGAGATTTGATTAAAATTTCGAACTACTACTTGTAGATTCATCTTACTAGACGATTATGGGCGTGTTTTATTTGACCAGCAAATTAAGCTATTAGCTTATTTTGTATGGAAGACTTAGCCAACATAATTATGTTGGCTTGTCATAAGCTATCATAGTTTGTATATTGAACTAGAGGCAATGCCAGTTCATTGCTTGTTTTCATTTCCAACAGCTAGGTTAAAAAAAATTGTTAGCAATACCAACTAACTTCAATTTGAAATAGTTTTTTGGATGGTCACTGAGTTAAAATTAGGAGGAATATGAACACTTGTTTTCAGTGTTCTGTATTCTTGATGTCAAATGAACAAAATTAACTTCAATGTATAGTATATTAATATTCCGTTTAATTATTTTAAATTTTCAAATAAATTGGATTGTCCGCAAGTAATTTGTAAGCAAAATTATGAAATAAGCCAAATGCGTTTTATTTGCCATCGATTTCGATATTAGCTTATTACGGTCAAATAAAACACGACTAATGATAATTTAATTCAGTTAGAAGGTACATATTCATACAAGCTCAACTTTAATGCTTTTCTGAGCACATATCTACCCGAAATGTGGAGTATTCATATAAACATACATACGTGCTAAAAATGTTCAGATTGAATGAGCTGTACTGAAGTATACCTACCAGAACTTCTCAACAATCCATAAACTGTGGGAAGCAGGTAAACGTAACCGCATTCATATTCATACTGAATTACATCAAACACTGCCTCATAGTTGTTTTCTGGTTATTTGTGGCTTTACCAGATTTATAAGCGCAATTTTGTTTGTACTTTATAAGATTTATGTGTAGTTATTGAGACTAATGGTTGAGTATTTATTAGATGGCAAGCTGTAATAGTATCCTGACTTGGGTTATGACTACCAATTGCTGTCATAGATTTTTATACATTATACAATATACATAAACAATTTTGTTTATAGCTCCGAAATTTGGAAATAACAGTGTTTAATGCAATTTACACTCCTCTATTTTAGTTTTTAGCAAATGCTAAGTTTTCAGGCGTAACAGACTTTATATACAATTATACTTTTGCAAATTTTGGAAACATATTAATTCGTAAGTCAACTTTGAACACACATTTATAAAATGGTTTAGTAACTTTTGTCTAAAACCCCTGATACAAATTAAGGGCCTGCTAACAAGAACGATATGATGTTAAAATGAAATAAAACACTTAAATTTGGTCAGCATATGTCGTTGTTTTGCTTTTGTTATTCAGACAACTTTATGTTACTTATGACTTGACAAAAATATCGGCAAAATGGCCGCAATGACGACCCGGAGCAGCAAATCGACTGGAATTTTAACTATTTGAATGCAATGTGTTCATTATTCATCATTCATATTGAAATAGGGGTCGTCCGCGTCGATTTCATAAAATTTCAAGTAATAAATTCGATCAACATCGCTTTATAATGCTCATTATTGATGGTAACGACATTTCCTGGCTGATTTCGAAAGTAATAAGACCCGATGATGTCGCAGTATCAAAATCCGCACCAAACGGTAAATTTTGGGAACGTAATTGCGTTTCCTGAACCTCAGTAGAATTTGATTTACCTCAGTACGGAAAATGTTTTTTAATTGATGAAGCCAATAAACTAGAAATATTCTTCATCTGAGAAGATGATTTTTCAATTTACATTTTTTCAACGTTTTTTTTCGATAACATAATTTGCGTAATAGTTTTGAACAATTTCCAAGCGTTGCACACTGGTCGATTTCATAGGTCAAAAATAAAAAATTAAAAGTTTGAAATTTACCAATGTTTGATTGAAAACTATTTCTTAAAAAACCATTTAAACTAACGGTAAATACATTTTTGGTCTATCCAATTCGTACGCGCTACGAAAAGCGAGAGAAATGAGACAAAAGAAACACGCGCACTGTGCAGTAAAAATAGCTTAAAAATTTTCTCTTATAATAAATTAAATTGTAATATAGAATAATGTTTAATCGCATTAAATCGAAATGAATATTGAGAAGAAAAGCATATGTTATATAACAAAGCGGTTGTTATATAATAATATGTTGTTTTATTATTTTAAAACAATTGTTTTATAAATGCCCGTTTGAGTGGTATATTTTTCTTTATACATCGATTTAAGGTATGAAAAAGTTGTGATCTCTGTCTCGCTCTCAAATAGGTCAAGTTTGTTTATATTAGCTAATGTTTTCTAAGTCTATGCTTTTGATTTCAGCTGCAACCTTTTGCACCTCTCTATGGTATTCATGTTATTCTACCAGGCAAGCAATTTTTTGTGTGTCATTTTTCATAATTTTTTGTATTAAAGTATATGTATAAACGAGTATACTTGTATTACCTTGTTTTTTATGTTTTTTTCGTCATATTTATTTGAGTTTTGGTTTTCATTTTCTCACTTTTATCAAATGTTTATTTTATACGTACTTTTATTCAGGCACGTAATATAAATATGAATTTTCACGCCTATACATTTTTGAATTGTGGTGTTTAGAAAATGTGTGGAGTAATATCACTTATCTCGGAAGCAGTGGCATAGCTACAATTTCGGGCGCACGGGGCCAATGATGTTCTGCCGCCCCCTTTATCTACCTACCAACAAGTTTCATGAGGTGGTTCGAACAAAAGTTAATTCTTACAAAATATCTTCGATATTAAGTTTATAAAATTTTAGGAACTAGAGCCACGCAAATTCTGAAGTTACAAAATTCTCACAATACGGTTTTTGAGGAAATTGGTAGAAAATTTACAAGACGTCTTATTAAAGGCCATAGAAAAAAACCATTTTCACCATATATTTGTACACTTTTGATACAATTTGCAGGAATTTTTGCCCGAATTGGAGTTTTTAAATACCATTTTTGAAAATTTGGAGAAATAAAAGTATTTGTTACATTCAAAGCATAGTGAGCCAGAGTAGACTGTCCACTCTTGCGAATCTCTCAATAGAATGTGAAACTGCTTCAACTTTAAATTACAATGATATGATATGTGATTTTGCAGCGATCAAAGCTAGAAAAGTGCATCTTTAAGTTTTATCACTATTTTTAAGAACGATATAAGACAAATTCAAAGACTGAAGAGTATTCGAGTAAAATTTAATATTTTTCATTGTTATTCAGATTATTACACTGTGAAAGTACAACTCATTATCTTTTATAATAAACTTTGTAAAAAAAAATTGCTGAAGTATTTTTCTGAATATTAAAAAACAGCGAAGATCGTTTTTCCGCCCCCAAGAAAATGCGCCCGGGGCGATGGCCCCTTTCCCCCCCTAGCTACGCAACTTCTCGGAAGCAAATTTAATAAGACATCAGTATCTACTTATTAGAGAGAGACAAAAAACTTAATATTAACTTTACTCTGCTATGATAACATTTTAAATGAAAAACAGTTATCATGAGCAAATAAAGGTCTCAGGATCTTTTGTTGAAATTCGGATAAAAAAATTATTGGACCACAATGCGTCACGAATGTAATTAATGAACGCAAAGAGTCCTCTCATTACCTATTATTAATAGGAAAATGTGAATTTTTTGGCAGTTTTTCTGGGCAGGGCGAACATAAGCTGAAATTTTGAAATAATAATTTGGAAGACAATAATTTATGTATGTTCCTCTACAACTAATAATCAAATCGCAAAATGATGAAGAACACAAACAAATTTGGAAAAACTCTAGGCCTTCGTCCACCCGCTATTGCCGTTTTATTCGAATTCAGTTTCAAAAGGAATCTGTGCGTTAACCCCAAATTCACTAGATTTGCGCTAGATCCTGCAAGGGAATTAACTTCACAATATTCCTGGTATTTCTCCCTTCGTCAGTCCACAAAATTTTAATTCACTCTCTCATATTGTTACTCAATATGCACCAGTTTCAATTGGAGAGCTCTCAGAAGAATCTGCTGAGTCAAGCAATAAGGACATTACGATGTACCGACATCATCATACACGAAAGAACTAACGGGTCGCTATAAATCAGGACTTGCTAAACCGATCACTTTATCCTTTCATGACCAGTCAATAAAAATTATTATGCAAAATTAAATCAATTTTATTAAAATCAGTTTTTGATTTTGTTAACTAATATTCAAAAAATTCATTTTTTCATTTACCAACTTTTTTAATTTATTATAATTAATAAATTTCGTCACCATCGGGGTGTGGCGGAGTGGGACGTAAACGAACATGCCCGCCACATACTGTCAAAATCAAATCATTCTTATTCATAGACGCTTTTGATTCGTAACTTTCACTGGATAACTTAACAAAACTTTTCAAAAATTGCAGCCGGATACAAGAAATTCAATTTACGTTTCTCAAAGTAAATCAACATTTATACAACTAAACAGAGAGAGATTTTTTAAATAAATGAAAAACAGAGGAAATTTTATAAATTATAATTACATATATTAATATATATATATATATATATATATATATATATAATAAATACATCAATTATTCCGAATCTGTCAGTTTCCTGAGAAAATACGCTTTACCCATTTACATCTTGAAACGAATTAATTTAGAGGTTTTCTTTGCAATATTTTAATCTAGTGAGCTTTTTGAAGTTTTTAGTAATTGCAGAAGTTGTAGAAGTGTATGTTTGAGGTATGTCAAAAGCGATAAAGATAGGCAGGGAAAAATTTTAGAGAGCATAAAATTTGGCTCTATTTATCACATATCACATTTTTAAGTGTTACTTCGTGAACTATAAGCGTTTCTATTGTCGAGAACCGTCGCGTGAATAAAATTATAAGAATTCCTGTGACGTGCTGAGGTAACATTTTTAAGCAACAATAACGTATTAATCTATGTGAATTTCTTTCCGCTGACTTGCTTACATACTTCGCAAGTTTACTAAAGCTATTATAAAAATTGTAGCAAATCGAAAAAACTGGTGTCTGGTTTATGAATTTAAAGGTATAATTTTATCCGAAATGTTAAATGGCCATATATAGAATATTACATTAAATTACTAAGAACTCAATAAGTTTACAGAAATACATCCACACTTGCATATAATATATATTGATGGATAATTACACAGTTTAGTTCGTTGACGCGATTAAAAAAAAATAAAATGTAAAAATGTGTAGTGATTGATAAAAGAATGCAGAGCAAAACGAGATTGTCCCGCACACTATTCGTTGGTTAATAAGCATATTGCATCATCATCAAATTTGATTACGAGCTCACTACCATAAATTATATAGTGTTTCCATTTCGTGTAAAATATTTTCAATAAAATCAATTTTTAAATAAATGAAAAGCCATGAATAGTGAGATATATTACATATATAATTTTTAACAAATTTGATATACAATTACCTTCACCTATTTAACGTCGAACATGGAAAATATCCTTCTTTTAAATTTCCAATTGGAACATATTTTCTGGCACATTTTCACAAACCTTGTATAGCTTATCTAATTGTTACATTCTTTGTTCGTCTTTTTTTCTATCACCTTCTATTCTTCTTTCCATGTACATACAAATGGGCGAATAATGTCGGTATAATTATATTGTTGCATATCTGTTTATTACGGGAGCCATCAATTTACTTAATTGTGACACTTTTACGATCTATTAGACGGGTTGGTTGCTTGCCATTATCATTAGCGAAATATGTTCGCATTTCTTGTAGCGATATAAGATACCTATAAGTATTGAACACCCTATTGTGTTATTGGAAACTTTCTAATATATATGTTTTAGCTTTTTAAATTAGTAAAAGGTTTAGAGAAAACAGTTGTGTTTGAAACTACTTGAAAAATTAACTCAAAAATACGTTGTTATGTAATAATGTCCGTATGCATGTAAATTATTTGTGAATCGGGTAAAAAATAAAAAATACCCATAGTACTGTACATTTTGAGACTACAACTCTACTGCACACAAACCTTTTATCTTTTCGGCCATATAATAACGATTTTTGGTCAATATGTGATTAACAATAAAATAAAAAGGTGAAATCATGATTCTTCGAGAAAATGGTGGATACATTTCCAAAAATTCAAATGACCAAATAAAGTTTGAAAATCCGATCACATAAAAGAAATTTGGATATGTGCATATGTGTGTGAATATTTTATTCAATTGCTTTATGTACTTGGATATTTGCTATTCTGCGAATATCCTTCCTTTTCGTTATATGGCATTCTAAACACCTACGAGTTGACTTACTTATGTGTGAATTACTCGCCATTAACAATGTATCGAACTCATCAAAGCCAACTCAATAAACATAAAATATCCCCGAGTTGTTGACTACATAGTTAAGTACTTACAAGTATATTATGAATTGATCCATCCATTCTCAACCACAGGAGCAATCACTCATTGGTGCATTAATTAACGCCAACAATGTAGATAATTTGTGTATATATATATTATAATAATTGTACTAAATGGTAAGCAAATATTTTTATTTTTCAACAATCCAAACGCTTTCATTGAAAGTAACTATTTAATGTGCAATTTCCTTAAGCTACGAGTATTTGCTATCAGGCCTCTACGAGCATAGCTTTAAGCACTTTGAATCAATTAAGCGATCAAACATAGGAATTTATTTTTAATTTAAATGTAGTCTTAAACTCTTTTCATTGTGAATTTTTATCAAAGAACAAACAGAACTGCTATTTGTAACTAGTTGCAGGTCGTTGATGAAGACCGTGCTGGGAGACAAGGGACTTCGACAAACATTTAATTGCCCAGATGTGAAATTTATCAAAATCTTTAGTTCATGACATTGAGACAGAGCACTTGAACATGCGCAAGGTCTGCGCGAAGAAGGTCCCAAAAGTACTCACTGACGACCAAAAATTGCGGCGAGTGGAAGTCTGACAAGAAAATTTGAGCTTGTGTGAAAGTGACCCTCAAGTTTTGAATAACGTCATCACAGGCCCACCGAATTGTTTTTGTTTCCTTGTCTGAAAAGGTCGATGAGAGGCAAGCATTTTGAGGCGACAGAGGGAATCCAAGCAGCATGCACCTCGTCTCTCAAGGTTATTCCGGAGAATGCCTTCCGTGACACCTTCAATGCTTGGAAATCGCGCTGGCAGCGCTGCATTGACGCATAAGGAGCTTATTTGGAAAGTTTTTAAATAATTGTAACGATTGGTTCAATTAATTTTCTTAATTTGACTTAGTCCTATTACTTTCCGGACAAACCCTGTATACTCTTCCGCAACATGTTGCGGCAGAAAAAAACATAGTTTAATTGAAATGGAACAATAAAAATGAAAACAATAAAAAATAAAATAATTCTATGCTTTTATGCTATATGCATATGTACATATATATAACCCACAGAATGGCTTATGTATGCTTAATGAAAATAATCTAAATTGTTTAAAATTGTCGTAGATAGCTTCACAAAATTTTGAAACAAATTAATTTATTTTTCCTCATTTTGTATTCCCTAGCGCCGCTTGCTAATTGAAAGTTTTTGCTGGAACGGAAATGACTTCTCCTATATTGAGGCATCGTAAAAATTAAATATTCAAGCGAAGAGGTTGTATTGAAATTGTTCCTGCACAAAATGGATATATTATTCATATATTCACAAAGTACTTGTTCACATGAGTTATGAGCGTTCAGCAACATCCCACATCACATCACGTCACAACACCTCATCACACAGCAGTTCACAGCACACACCACTACACACACGAATCAAACACAGTAGTCAGCAACGAGACGACTTGGAATAATCTAATATTCACCACCCAAACTATCAAAAGGGATAGATCCGAACGGGATCCGTTCTCTTATCGTTTTCATCCGTGACTTTTCGTTTGTTGTTATTAAACCGCCTAGTGACGGGAGTGAAGTGAATCACCGAGTTCGCCAACAGTGTCCAGCAGTGGGTTTCGCAGAAAACCAAAAGATATACATATACATATACAATTGTTTAACTAAACTTAATAAATATTTTATAAAGAGTGTGTGATAGAAAGATCAGTGCTTTTTATTTGGCATAAGTATCGATGTCACGTAAGTATACTAGTGTCACGCGTGAACAAATGGTCCTTCGAGTCTTTCCGAAAGGCACCTAAGTACAAAGAAAAAAAATAATATATATATATGTGGGAACAAGTGAAGATGATATGTTATGCTTGACGTCCAATCGCAGAAGAGATTTATTTCTTATTTGTTATAACTTAAGAGTTAGTAAGAATATAATAATAAAAGGAATTAAGGATTGAAAACATATGAAAGCGTTGCCTTTATGAGTTAGGTAGAGTTGTATTTTAGGAGTGCTGCGCCGTAGATTAAATTAACGCCGTATGATCCTTCGAGGTTGCCATAATACTCCCCACCTAGACACTCTGTGGAGTGGCGATGAAAGCAATCTATTGAAACTTTAATAACGCTGCTGTTCACTTCCACCAAAAAGGTATTTGGGAAATCGTTGAATAATTTTGTATGGTCCTTTGTATGGAGGCGATAGCGATGGTCGCACTAAATCATCTCGAATAAAAACTTGTTGGCTGGTTTTTAACCCGGAGTGAACGAATACTTTTTGTTTCGCGTGCCAAGCGGTGTCAACTGGTCGCAGATCTCGCATACATGAACGTAGCTGTTTGACCATATCAGCTTCGCTGTATGTTGGTTTGATATCGATGAAATCGTAGGTTCTCGCAATAAACTAGATCGGCTGGTGCTGCATCCAAGTCGTTTTTGTATGTGGATCGTAAGCCCAATAAAATAAGTGGTAAATATGAAGTCCACTGACTAGTGTTATTGCATAGCAGTGCTGCTTTTAAAGTACGATGCCATCTTTCGACGAGACCATTTGCTTGGGGGTGGTAAGGCGTGGTTCGAAAATGACGTGTACCCAATAGCTGTAGTAATTGTAAAAAACAGGGCAATCTCGAACTGACGTCCTAAGTCTGATGTGATGGTTACAGGTACACCAAACCGTGAAATCCAGCCGTTTAGTAGTGCTTTGGCGACAGTTGGAGCTGTTATGTCTGGAATAGGTAATGCTTCTGGCGTGTGAATCTATCCAGGATAGTAAGACAATAGCGGTTTCCTTCGGATGGTGGAATAATAATAATCATCGATATGGATGAGCGCGAAACGAAGTGTTGGACATTTTTGACGCTGAAACAACCTTCGGTTGTGTCGTATAGTTTTATTCCGCTGACACTGCAAGCAGCAGCGAGGCCAAACAAATCGCTCAGTTACCAATCGTGTAGTCCACTTTATACCTGAGTTGACCGTAAAAACGTTTCTCTAAAGCTTTTGGTTATGAACGGTCGAACACGGCCAGTTGAGGTGTCGCAGCATAAGCTTCTGGAACTAAAAGGAAGAGCGAAACTTTGTAGCTTAAGAGAGTGTTTTATGTTACCATTTAAAAGATTTCGAGGCTTCTCGTCCTTGGACTGGTTCTCAGCCAAGTTATCATAGTTTAAAGTTTCTGCGGAAATTGAGTTTATTCGTGACAGCAGGTCTGCTGTTACATTATCTTCGCGGCTTACATGACGAATGTCGGTGGTGATCTGAGCTATGAAGTCGAGTTGACGTATTTGCCGATTAGAAGCTCGATCTAGCTTTTGTTGAAATGCGTATATCAGCGGCTTATGGTCTGTGTAAATATGACAACGGCGACCTTCGACCATGTATTGAAAATGTCGTAATGCTAGGTATGCGGTGGCTCCCTGTCGTAAGTACTGTTACTTTTCTCAGCACTAGTAAATCTGCGAGAGAAAAATCCTAATGGTTGTAGACTACCATCCACGAATTGATTTAATACTGCACCAGCAGCGAAATCTGATGCATCCACCCATAAGGAAAGTTCCGCGTTCCGCACAATTGACCAGTTGTTCCCTACATGCAGCAAATCTGTCTGCGGCTTCCGCTGACCAAGTAAGTAGTGTAGTATCGTTTCGCCTATTTCCACGAACCATACGGAAAAGGCAGACTTGTGTCTTTAGAAATTAAGCATCGCTAAAAAACGCTTTAAGCCTTTGACGAGAACTGGTCGTTTAAAATTTCGTAGAGCCTTAACGCGTTCTGGGAGTGGCCAAATACCATCTTTAGTGATAGAATGCCCGAGGAGTCGTAGTCCCGAGACGCCAAATTCCGATTTACTTACGTTAATAGTTATGTTATTTTCGCTGAGTCGTGGGAAAACTTGGCAGAAGTGGTTTTAATGCTCTTCTTCTGAAATGGATCAACGCATACATCATCAAAATAAACAAATACGAAGTTTAAACCACACAAAACTTCATCAGTAAGTTTTTGGAATGTCTGTGCTGCATTCCTCAAACAAAACGTCATATGCGTAAATTCGTAGAGTCTGAAATGAGTCGTTATCGCCTTTTTACAAATGTATTCTTTGTTTATTGGCACTTAGTGAAGGCCGTTTTTAAATCGATTTTAGAAAACACTCGTTTTCCGGCCAATATATTGGAGAATTTTGTTGGTGAATTTAGCGGATGAGAGCGTGTGATATCACTTTACTCTGCGAGAATATTCGAATAAGTAGAATTCGCGTTAAAAGATTTTATGCTGAATATTCATGTTTTTTTAATTTCGCAAACCGTTTTTAATTCGGTTTTGCGATAAAAGTCGACGCCAATAATTGCTTGAGAAACACCAGCGATAACAAAATTCCATAAAAATTCGCGTCGTAAATTTAGATTAAGTTTCAGAATCGCCTCACCGAATACAGAAATAGGCCAACCATTTGCGGCAAACAATTCGGCTTCGTTAGGAGAAGCTCGGGCAGTGTTGTTGCATTGTAGTATAACGGAAACGTCTGCACCGGTATCCATAGCTCGTGTAAAATGCTGTCATTCAGAATCATCCCGACTCCGCGTTTCATGTTATTAAATAACTCGCTGGAACGTCGGTCGCCTAGAACCATATCTTTAAGAACGCGTTGCAGCCGCCGCTGTTGACTGTCCGAAAAATGTCCAATGATCTTGTTCTGAATGTATTTGTATTTAAAATTTGTCGGTGCAGCGTCTATGATGCAGCGAAGCTCTATCAGCTTGTTAGGCGGTACACATGCAAGAACGATGTCGAATTTCCTATTATCGTTGGAAATTGAAGAAGCGCTACGGGATCACCAGATGTGGGAACAAGTGAAGATGATGTGTTATGCTTGACGTCCAATCGCAGAAGAGATTTATTTCTTATTCGTTATAACTTAAGATTTAGAAAGAATATAATAATAAAAGGAATGAAGGATTGAAAACATATGATAGCGTTGCCTTTAGGAGTTAGGTAGAGTTGTATTTTAGGAGTGCTGCGCCGAAGATTAAATTAACGCCGTAATGATCCTTCGAGGTTGCCACATAGATATAAAACCGGAAAAAATATATACATATATTAAAGTGAACACAGAGCATACAAAGTCACGGTAAAAAAAGAAACACACAAAAAAACAAAAAAGAAAAACGAAAAACACACGGAAAGATCACATAAGTTGAATACACAAGAAAAAAAGGAAAGTGACCTGAAGTGAAGTGAAAAGATACAGAAAAGAAACAGAAATTGTAGAGTGAGTGAAAAAGCAACAAAAAACCTACTAACATCAAAACGGGTGCGGTATTAATACAACAAAGTTTAACAAACATAAAACCTAAAATTAAAAACGGGCGTGTTATAATCACAGATAAATTAACAAACACATAAACATGAACATATGTATAAGTCGCAGGAGACTAAGCCAACGAACAAAAAAGGAGGAAGAAAGCTAATCAACTGGGGCAGCGCTGGACATACATACATCTTCTTCTTAATTGGCGTAGACACCGCTTACGCGATTATAGCCGAGCTAACAACACCGCGCCAGTCGTTTCTTCTTTTCGCTACGAGGCGCCAACCGGATATTCCAAGCGTAGCCAGGTCCTTCTCCACTTGGTCCTTCCAACGGAGTAGAGTCCTCTGCTTCCCCCGGCGGGTATTGCGTCGAATACTTTCAGAGCTGGAGTGTTTTCATCCATCCGGACAACATAACCTGGCCAGCGTAGCCGCTGTCTTTAAATTCGCTGAACTATGTCGATGTCGTCGTATATCTCGTACAGCTCATCGTTCCATCGAATGCGATATTCGCCGCGGCCAATGCGCAAATGACCATAAATCTTTCGCAGAATTTTCCTCTCGAAAACTCGTAACGTCGACTCATCGGTTGTTGTCATCGCCCAAGCCTCTGCACCATACAGCAGGACGGGAATTATGAGCGACTTATAGAGTTTAGCTTTTGTTCGTCGAGAGAGGGCTTTACTTTCCAATTTCCTACTCAGTCCGAAGTAGCACCTTTTGGCAAGAGCAATCCTGCTTTGGATTTCCAGGCTGACATTGTTGGTGGTGTTAATACTGGTTCCTAAATATACGAAATTATCTACAACTTCAAAGTTATGACTGTCAACAGTGACGTGAGATCCAAGTCGCGAATGCGACGACTGTTTGTTTGATGACAGGAGATATTTCGTCTTGCCCTCGTTCACTGCCAGACCCATTTTGTGTGCTTCCTTGTCCAGCCTGGAGAAAGCAGAACTAACGGCGCGGGGGTTGATATCATGATATTAATATCATCGGCATACGCCAGCAGCTGTACACTCTTTTAGAAGATGGTACCTTCTTTATTTAGTTCTGCAGCTCAAACTATTTTCCCCAGAAGCAGGTTGAAGAAGTCGCACGATAGGGAGTCGCCTTGTCTGAAACCTCGCTTGGTATCGAACGGCTCGGAGAGGTCTTTCCCGATCCTGACGGAGCTTTCGGTGTTACTCAACGTTTGTTTACACAGCCGTATTAGTTTTGCGGGGATACCAAATTCAGACATCGCGGCATGAAGGCAGCTCCTTTTCGTGCTGTCGAAAGCAGCTTTGAACCACACTGATAAGGTCCAATCCGTTTGTTGACGGTGGGCTTTAATCTTTCACACAATACGCTCGATAGAACCTTATATGCGATGTTGAGAAGGCTGCTCAAACGGTAGTTGGCGCAGATTGTGGGGTCTCCTTTTTTATGGATTGCGCATAGCACACTTAAATTCCTATCGTTGGGCATGCTTTCGTCTGACCCAATTTTACAAAGAAGCTGATGCATGCTCCTTATCAGTTCTTCGCCGCCGTGTTTGAATAGCTCGGCCGGCAATCCGTCGGCCCCTCCGCTTTGTTGTTCTTCTGGCGGGCAATTGCTATTCGAACTTCTTCATGGTCGGGTAATGGAACGTCTGCTCCGTCGTCATCGATTGGGGAATCGGGTTCTCCTTCTCCTGGTATTGTGCGTTCACTGCCATTCAGCAGGCTGGAGAAGAGTTCCCTCCATAATTTAAGTATGCTCTGGGCATCGGTGACTAGATCACCTTTGGGGGTTCTACAAGAGTATGCTCCGGTCTTGAAACCTTGTGTAAGCCGATGCATTTTTTTGTAAAATTTTCGAGCAGTACCCCTGTCGGCCAGCTTATCAAGCTCTTCATACTCACGCATTTCGGCCTCTTTCTTCTTCTGTCTACAAATGCGTCTCGCTTCCCTTTTCAACTCTCGGTATCTATCCCATCCCGCACGTGTAGTGGTCGATCGTAACGTTGCGAGGTAGACAGCCTGTTTTCTCTCCGCTGCGACACGGCACTCCTCGTCGTACCAGCTGTCCTTTTGCACTTTCCGAAAACCAATGCACTATGAGGAATTTGACCGATTTCATGGTATTAATTTATAACTTTTAAACTAAGTAAGATTTTTTTAAACGCTTTTTTTATTATTGTTATATTATTTTAATATTATTTATTAACTTTTAAACTAAATGCGATTTTTTGAAACGGGTTTTTGTATTAGTCTTATGGAAATTGTTGGAAATAGTTTTTGGTAAAATGGGCGTGAATCCGCCCTCCCATTTGGATAAATTAATCAAAACCTTTTTAAATAAATAAGGTTTTTCAAAACGGTTTTTTTTATTATTGATATGGACTCTGTTGGAAATAGTTGTTGCATAAATGGGCGTGGTTCCGCCCTCCCAGGACGAGAAACAATTTTTTTTATTTCATATAGAAAAGTTGATAAAGTGACAACCAAATAATACAATAATACGTTTATAAAATATTTTCATTCTCAAGGTCTTCGTCAGACATAAAATAAAAATCGTCAGTTTCATCTCCAATTTCCTCAATTTGATCCTGGCCTTCAGAATTGCACAATAAAAGGCTTAAAACTTCTGAAGGAAGTTCCATACTTTTATGCTTCCGAATTCGCTTCATAAGGTTTGTTGAAGAAATGACAGGATCAGAAGTATCTAAGGCTCTGTTGAAAACATCCATGAAATTATTAACACGACTATGCTTCCGTGCGTGATGCAGTTTATCTGCTTTATAAATTTTGTTGCGTGCTTCCGACGCTTCTTCTCCGAAATATCCAACGGGAAGTATTGTATTATCCATAATTTGCCTTGAATGGACAATTATTTTGTGAACAGTTGCCGTCATTGGCAACCATGGATAACAATCCACAATTTGTTCCCCAGTTTTAAAACAAAATTGTTCAAATTTCTCCAAATCAATCGGCAGTTGACAAGACAAGTAAATTAATACACCTCTTAAGTTCCGAATTATTTCTTTATCAACTCCGGTACCTTCTGCAAATGTTTCAAAATTGGTAAATGCTCGCCGTGCCGTGTTTCCATTGTTTGTATTGCCAGATCCATTTTGTTTTGGCTTATCGACCCTTAAGCCTAGCCTCTCCCAAAACATACGCTGAATTTTCTTTTTCCGATCTGCAATCGTTTTTTTGTCCACAGATGTTGTCACTCGCCATTTCTGAACAGTTAACTTATAACCGGCGTGTAATACAAATTCAAAACATCTTATCCAGCTATGAAGCGGACTTAATCCGTGTTTTAAATTATCTAAAAGTGGAACAAACTCGAGGCACTTAAAATTTTTGTTGGCAAGGAAGTCCTTAGGTGTTGCATTACATATTGGGCATGCTTGAGAAGACGTTGTATTTGTCAGTGCATTGAGCACTTTTCCATCTATGACAGTCAAATGAAGTTGAAATTTTATGTAAATGCACTGCCTGTCGTTGAACATTATTTTGCATGGTAAAAGTTTCTTAATTTCTTCTTTGATGTTCAGGTCCTCTTTTAATATGGCTTCTCTTGTTTCTTTCAAAAACTCCAATTTGAGAGGGCGGCAAAATCTTATCGACTGTGGAGTACGGTTATTCCATAAAACAAGTCCAGAAGCATCAGTTAATCGAAGAGGCATTACGGTTGAGGCAAATAGGCATGCATCTGAATCGCATGATCCTTGGTCAGCATAGGCCTGGTTATAGTTCGACTGCCCGGTACTACCATCGAACCCATAACTTAGGATTAAATCAGCTGATATAAAATCTACCTCCTGCTGCCTCATCGTATTCATAATGACTTCTTCTTGAAGCACAACAATTCGAGTAGCCGTATGACTTAAAAGATCTTGCATTGGGACCTTTGCTACAGTATCGCTAATGTATATATTAGCAGGTCTACAAAGCTTTTTTTGTTCCACAACATCTTTATATAGAGGGTATATGTCGGCATCTCTGTGCTTAGCATCGTCCCTAATTGCGCAATACTGCTCCTTGCTTAAGCCTTGATCTAATAAAAGGGCCAATGCTTCGTCCTTTGATGCACGAATAGGCTGCTTAATAGGGCATTTCAAAATCTCCCTTGTGTCCTTTGCCTTTTCCGGACTAATTGCAAGAGTATTAAGGACTACAGAAAGATCAATGAGGCCCTGAGGTCGGGCAGTTTTACTGGCTGTTTGAATTAACAAGGAGACGTTGCATCCGTGTGATTTAGATAGAGCTGCAGCTTCTTCCCTCTGTGCTTCTTCTCCTTTAACCGAATAAGCCAATTTCGGGCGTCCAATTTGACGTTTCTCGATTTGATTCGATTCAGAGAAACAAAGTTTTATTGCACTTTGCAGCCAATTTACATGCTTCTTCTCAAAATATTTTTTGTTTCTTTTGCATATCTTCCATTTACCGTTTATATTTAGGCAAAATAAACTGCTTTTCTTTTTCAAATAGTTGTAGTGTTTTACAACATCAATGTTTCTACTTATTTTGCTCAAAATAAAATCAAGAATTGATCTTTCTTGGTTTGAGTTCACCGTCTCTTTACGCCATACTTCAAAAAGCTCCGCGTTCGAAAACTCGAAGATACCTGACAAAAAACGAAATTACGCAGATTGTGCGCATTTGTGCACATTGAGACAAATTGCCTTTTATTCATGATTAATGGCTCTACGACATATACTGGACTTATACTGTTACAACGATATGTATTTTTTGAAAGTCTACGTAAAGTTAATTTTTTTTCCAAAAAATTACCTTTTAGACCTGTTTTAAAATTGGCTAAATATTAGTAAGACAGGCACATATCAAAATATTAGTACACACAACATATAATACAAACCAGTATGATTATTTTCCATCATAAAATGAATTAATAACTTGTTTAACTTTTAAGTATCAAACTTTCAAAGTAGCTAACGAAAAACAGCCTCTTCTCAACCACGTGCTTTTGGGCTGCAACAGCTGACTTTAACAGTGCATAGCCTTAACAGTGCACTGTTAATTAACATTTTTGGTATGGAGTCATATGGAGCCATGTGTTTTTAATATGTTTACATAAAAAAAACCCAAATACATATTTAAACTTTGATAAAATGACTAAATACCATGAAATCGGGCAAATTCCCCATAGTGCAATGGTTTCGGTTGCAGCTGTATGTGAGTTGTTGACGAGTGCTCTCAGAGAGCAGGAGTGCAAGCCGAGTAGAAAATCGTTAGGCTGTCTGTTGTGATTGCAGCTTCTCGACGTCGAACCTTCCTTGTGTTTGGTGGCGCGCGTTTTTTGCTGCACAGAGGCGAGTGCGAATCTTGGCTGCAACAAGATAGTGGTCCGAGTCGATGTTAGGATCTCGGAGAGCACGCACATCTAAAAAACTGGAGACGTGTCTTCCGTCTATCACAACATGATCGATCAGGTTGGTAGTTTTTCGATCCGGAGACAGCCAGGTAGCTTGATGAATCTTTTTATGCTGGAATCTAGTACTACAGATAACCATCTTTCGGGCCACGGCGAAGTTAATCAGCCTCAACCCATTTGGGGAAGTTTCGTCGTGGAGGCTGAATTTACCGACCATAGTGCCAAAGATACCTTCTTTGCCCACCTTGGCGTTAAAGTCGCCAAGCACGATTTTGACATCGTGGCGGGGGCAGCTCTCATAAGCGCGCTCCAAGCGCTCATAGAAGGCTTCTTTGGTCACCTCGTCCTTCTCTTCTCTCGGGGCGTGGGCGCAAATCAGCGATATGTTGAAGAACCTCGCTTTGATGCGGATTGTGGCTAGACGTTCATTCACCGGAGTGAATGATAGTACTCGGCGACGGAGTCTCTCTCCCACCACGAATCCTACACCAAACTTGCGCTCCTTTATATGGCCACTGTAGTAAATGTCATAAGGGCCTATTCGTCTCTGTCCTTGTCCCGTCCATCGCATTTCTTGGACGGCGGTGATGTCAGCCTTTATTTTCGCGAGGAAATCAACCAGCTGGGCAGCGGCACCTTCCCAATTAAGAGACCGGACATTCCAGGTGCATGCCCTCAAATCGTAGTCCTTATTTCGTTTGCTATGGCCGTCATCAAAAAGGGGGTCTCCGAGGCTTGTTGCTTCCTTTCATTGGGAGTGTTTTTTACGTGGCGGCACCCAAACCCTGCGCACAACCCTATGTAGGGGATGTTTCGCCTTCTCACTTTAGCTCGCCTTCGAACGGATGTTCTTAGGCTACCAAGAGGATACTTGGTCAAAGACCGGAAGTAGTGAGCTGCTTGAGCCATGTGTAAAAGAATCGTTTCTGTCCACTCCCAAGTGAATGGCGATCAGAGAACTTTCCTCACTTGCGTGAACTTCTACACACTTACATACTTGCAATATTTCCTGCGATACCCCTTGGGCTATCAAAAAAAAAAGCAACAAGCAGGATCGGTCAAACCCTAAGCAAAAGCGGAAGATACAAAAAGAAAACCAAATATATACACGTATGTATAATTAAAACATACATATATATAAGCATATTCTTCTAAAATTGCAAATTCTTCCATTTTAATTTATGTACATATTTATGTATATGCATACAAGTTAACGATAGCCTCCGCATAGAAACCTCACCCTAACTGTAAATAAAATTGAATCTTTGCACTTTGCAATTACATTGTGTCATAAATTAGAAATATAATTAATGTTTTTGATTACTTAAGAATTCGATATGCTTTTTCCGTTCTGACTCCAAAAATCCATTATTATCAAAACAATATCGCTCGCCCTCACAAGAAGGCATAACAATAACAATCGTAAAGAAAACAGAACGCTTAACGTTCTGCTGGAATTTGCTGTCGCAGCTAAAATTGTAATTAACTCTTTGTTCTGGATCCAATCAAGCTGATGCTTACACTTCAGCTTTAACTTTAAGTAAATAAAACCAAATTGTATATATATTAGTATTTCTGAAATAAAGAATTGATTTGTATCTTGCAATCCACTAGAACCACACGTGTTCTCATTTCATCCGCGCGTTCGCGGATATAAAATATATATTTTTTTCAAAATTCCCTCGTCGCGGGAATTAATTGGCGCCCAACGTGGGGCACGAAGTTAAAAGTGCCTACTATAGTAATAAAGTAAAAAGTGAAGTAAAAATTATATAAAAAATTGTCTTGTAAAGAAATAATTTAGCACGACGTCAAAAGTGCCTACAAAAAGTGAAGAAAAGTTAAAAGTGAAGTAAAAATTATATACAAAATTGTCCTTTAAAGAATTAGTTTAGCACGAATTCAAAAAAGTGCCTAATAAATTTAACACGAAGACAAAAGTGCCTACTAAAGTGAAGAAAATTAAAATATTAGTGATTACTAAAGTAAAAAACAAGAAAAAACATAATTACACAAATTTTTGAAAAGCTATTTGTGCCTACCAAAGATTTAGAAGGAAAATGACTAAAATATAAAAGACTGTAATAAAGTGAGTGAGAACAAACAACAAAGTGACAATCAAAGGATAATAAAAACAAGAAATTTAAAAAAAAAAAAAACAATTTTTTTAAATAATTTATTAGAAAAATAACAGTGACTCAAATCAGAAAAGTACAAATATTTTATAAAATCAACAAGAACAGCGGCAACAATTGCATCATCAACAACTTATAAGAAATGTAACCAAAAAATTGTTAACAGCAGCAGTAAAAACATCAGCGGATGTGTCAACAGCAGCAGCAGCAACCATAAAGGAAGCAACGTCAACACCAGCATCAGAGAGCTAACAAGGGAATATATTTGTAAGTTTAAAACTAGAATATACTATATATTAAGAAATGGGCAATAGCCCAAGTATTAAATATAAAAAACTTTTGTACTGTAATTTTTGTAAGGGCGAACACGATATTAGGAAATGTCCTAAACTCAAAAAATAAAAAAAAAACTAAAGACTATAACTAACGGTTTGTACAACCAATAAACTACATAACTAAAAGCTGCGATTCACCACCGCAAGGGGGACCCTCCAGCTTATAACAATTAAAATTCTCTGCGATTCACCACCCAAGGGACCCTCCAGAGAAATATAAAAAGATAATTCAACCAAAAATTTGTTTTAATAAAAACAATAATTAAAGGCTCGACCAGCCATATAACAAATATATATTGAAACCGCGATTCACCACCGCAAGGGGGACCCTCCGGTTTAAAAAAAAGCTTAATTCTGCGACTCTGAACTCCAGACCCTCCAGAATAAAAAAGCATCTCTTCCTAGAAGGGATAAAATAAAAATAACTAAAAAAAGAAAAAAAACAGAAACTTAAAAACAGACAAAATGGCTAACGGTGACGCTTTGACCGTAGACCTCATAACGCGCCTTATTGCTGACAGCAATATAGCATTACGTGAGGAAGTAGAGCAATTACGCTCACAAATAATAGTCAATACCACTAGTGCAACTGATTTTTTAACACAGACGATTGACGACAATATAGCCTGTCAGGAATCGTTAGACATAGTTAAATCCGTACCAGAATTTACTGGTAGAATGAATTCATATGTTAGTTGGAGAGAGACAGCGCTAAACGCTATGAGCCTATACGTAAGGGGCAGTAGAAAATACTTCGCAGCACTCACCATAGTTAGGAATAAAATAACCCATGATGCAAATGATGCATTAACAAACAGTGGAACAGTTCTAAATTTCGATGCAATTCTATCTCGCTTAGACTTTGCATATGCGGACAAACGTCCTATACACATAATTGAACAAGAATTAAGCATCTTAAGGCAGGGTGCAATGTCGGTTGTAGAATATTACAACCTCGTCAACAAAAAATTGACACTATTAATAAACAAAACTATCATGACACCTGGAAATAACGCAGACTTAACCAAAGAACTAAACAAAAAGAATAGGGAACACGCCCTACGAATTTTCATAACAGGATTAAATACCCCACTAAGAGACATAATATTTTTAAATCCAGAAGATTTACCTGATGCTTTAGCAAAAGCTCAGGAACTAGAATCTAACAACCAAAGAGCCCGGTTTGCTCAAAACTTCACGTATCATAGAAACAGGGTGAAGTCAACATACACAAACAATAACTTAAGGTTTCCTCAAAGGAACAACGCTCTCAATAATAATACAAATTATAATTTTCCAAAACCAACTCCTATGGATATAGATCCATCTGTATCTAGAATTTACAATAGAGATCTTAATATGAGGGGGCAACAAAGCACCAACAATTTTTACCAACAACTGAGAAATAACAATTTTAATGAAAATGTAAAACCTATGCAAACAAATGCAAACTTCCAGGCCAATAGGGGGCAAAATCAGGAAGCACATGGGGTAAAGCGGCATAGAGAAAGTAATAACAGCTTTCGCCCGCAAGAAAAGAGCCAGAGAATTAATAATATGAACGAGAGCCATTTTTTAGGCGAAGAGGGGACGAACTCCCCTATCTCAAATTACACGACTCAAAATTAAATAAAAACTTAAAAGCTCTAGTTGATACAGGAGCAACCTCATGCTACATTAAGCCTGGGGTTTATAATAATAAAAACGAATTAGCCATTTATAAGCGCATAAAAACCGTTAATGGCTATTCCATAATCAAATTTTACCACTTAATTACCTTATTTGGAGTCGAAGAAATTTTCTATGAAATAGAGGGATTAGAATCGGATCTCCTTTTGGGATACAATTTCCTTAAAAATATTGAGGCACTAATCGATGTGTCCAATGGGAAAATTAATTATAAGGTAAAAAATAATTTGGAAAATGAAAATAAAAGTATGAATATTTATTTTGAAAATAAAACTAAGGAACAAGAAGTTTCCAAAAAACCAGCCGACGGAAATACCGACAAATATAAAAAAATAAATACTGTGGAGCAGGAAAGCTCTACAACGCCAGCCGATGATAATACCGGCAATTTAAATAAAAAATATATTGTGGAACAAAAAAGTTCTACACCGCCAGCCGAAGATTTTACCGGCAATATTATACTAAAAAAATTTATTTTGGGACAAAAAGATCCTGAAACGCCAGCTGAAGATTTATACCAGCAAAATGAAAATAGTAATTATAAAGAAAATATTGTGGAACGAAAATGTTCTACAACGCCAGCCGATGAATTTGCCGGCAACATAAATGATAACTATTCGATACTGGGTGAAAGAGGCTCAGAAACTAATACCGATAATGATTATTATTCGGAAAAGAATTCCGAAATGTTAAATACTAAAAATCAGGATGAAAAATTAACTGAATTTAAAACAAAAATAAAAGGAAAAATTGCTCAAATGCATTCAAACATCAATACAAGCTTTCCCTTCATGACAAATGTAAAAGCGGAAATAAGAATGAAAAATGAGGACCCGATATGGAGCAGACAATATCCATATCCCTTATCTGTAAACTCATTTGTTAATGAAGAAATAAATAGAATGATAAACGATAATATAATAAGACCAAGTAAAAGTCCATATAACTCACCAATTTGGGTGGTACCAAAAAAGGGTACAAATGATAATGGAACACCAAAACTTAGAATGGTGATCGATTACAAAAAAATTAACGAGCATACAATTTCTGATCGTTATCCTATTCCGGATACAAACGTAATACTGTCTAATCTAGGTAAAGCAAAATATTTTTCAACAATTGATCTAGAATCAGGTTTTCATCAAATTTTAATGACAGAAAATGATATTGAGAAAACAGCCTTTTCCGTTAATAATGGTAAATATGAATTTTTGAGGATGCCTTTATATAGGAAAAATCTGTCACGATTATATGGATGATATAATTATTTTTTCGAAAAACGTAACTCAACACTTAAATGATTTAGAAACAATTACAAAAATATTAAAAAATGCTAATATGAAAATTTCATTAGAAAAATCAAAATTTTTCGCGGAAGAAATAGAGTTTTTGGGATATATAATAGCTCAAAATGTTATCAAAACAGACCCAAACAAAATAAAATTAATTTTAAACTATCCAATACCAACAAGTTTACGAGCATTAAGAGGATTCTTGGGACTTGCAGGATATTATCGTAAGTTTGTTAAAGACTATGCTGCAATAGCCAAACCTCTGACAAAATACCTATCAGGAGAAAACGGTAGGATTTCTAAAAATAAATCAAAGAAATTGGAAATAACTCTAGATAAGGAAGGAATATCTGCATTAAATAAATTAAAAAAACTATTGGCTTCAGAAATGGAATTGATACAGCCTGACTACTCAAAAACATTTGTATTAACTACCGATGCATCTAACGTTGCAATGGGTGCGGTATTATCACAAGGGGGTAAACCAATTACCTTCATTTCAAAAACTTTTAATAAAACAGAAAAAAATTATGCAACTAATGAAAAAGAGCTTTATGCTATTGTTTGGGCATTAAAAAATCTACGAAATTACCTCTATGGAGTAACCAATTTGGAAATACATACTGATCACCAACCATTAACATTTGCCTTATCGCCTCGAAATCCTAATCCAAAAATGAAAAGATGGCACGCAATTATAGAAGAATTTTCTCCGAAATTTGTGTACCAACCCGGTAAATCCAATATTGTAGCTGACGCATTGTCGCGTCTTGAATTATATAACATTTCCGATGATTCCCAAAGTCAGGAATCTCAACATTCAGCACAGAATAGTGAAAGCGTTCAAATACAGGAAACGCAAAAACCCATTAATCAATTTAAACAACAAATAATATTGTGTAAGAACAGATTTACGGTCCATGAGTTAATTGAAACCTTTGGAAATAAAAGGCATTTAATAGAATTTGATACAGTAGAAAACTAATTAACAGTTTTGAGAGAATATATTCAGCCAAAGTTAGTAACAGGGATTCACTGCACAGTTGAAGATTTGCATGAAGTCCAAGAACCTCTCAAACAAACTTTTCAGAACAAATTTGTATTTACAAAACTTTTTCCAATGGATATTATTAATAGAGAAGATCAGTCCGGATTAATCGAACAAACCCATAACAGAGCTCATCGAAGCTATAACGAAAATGTTAAACAAATAGAAAAATTATATTACTGGCCAGAAATGAGGAAAAGAATGAAAGAATATGTTCGAAATTGTATGATATGCAATAAAAATAAATATGATCGCCATCCAAAGAAAATACCAATAGGCAAAGCCCCAATCCCGGAAAAAGAAGGGGAACAACTTCATTTAGATATTTTCTACGCACAAAAACTAAAATTTATCACATGTGTAGACGCTTATTCAAAATTTTTAATATTAAAACATATAGAAGATAAATCAAATATCGAAGAAAAGGTTTTAGAACTACTTCAAAGCTTCACAGATGTAAAACAAGTTACTTTAGACAATGAACCAAGCTTTACCACACCAACATTTAAATCCTTAATGCAAAGGTTAAATATTGAAATTTATTTTTGTGATCCACGTCACAGCATAACTAATGGACAAGTTGAAAGAGTCCATTCAACAATAATTGAAATAGCCAGATGTATAAAAGAAGAATACAATATTGTCAGTAATTTAGAAACAATACTTAGAGCTGCGCAAAAATACAATACAACAATACATTCAGTAACAAATTTTAAACCAAATGAAGTACTTTATAATAAAATAAAACATGAGAATTTGCCAACAACTTTAAAGCAAGCACAGGAAAAAATGCTAACGTTTCATAATAAACATAGATCAGATAAGCAATATCATCCCGGCCAAATCATTTACGAGAAAATAATAGGAGAAAGGAATAAATTAGAACCTAGATATAAAAAACAACAAGTTAAGGAAAATTTAGAGAATAAAATAATAATTAATAATAGAAATAGAATTATTCATAAAGATAATATAAAATCATAATTATTATAGGTTTCCAAAATGATCATTTTAATTTTGACTGCACTAATCAGCTCAGCAACCGCTGATGTTATAGATTACACCCGACAAGACTACGTACTTATCGAAAATGGAGATGTTTCCATTTATGAGGAATACGGGGACTTATTTCACATTACTAATTTATCTTATTTTGAAAATATAATAGCAGACGAAAATAGAAATTTTTACAGTAATAATGAACAAAATCACGACAGCTTAGGAATTATTACACAGGAAACAGAATCAGAAACTTTGATAATTAAAACTTTATTGGAACAATTAAAACAAACCAATTTTAGGCAAAAAGAGGTATAAATGAATTAGGAACACTTTGGAAATGGATAGCTGGTACACCAGACCATGACGACTTTGTAAAAATTAATAACAAATTGGACGAACTAGTAGTAAATAACAATAAACAATATACAACAAATTCAGAAATTTTTAAAATAATAACAGAATTAACTGACACAGTTAATAATATTAAAGGTGATACCATAAATAGGAAAATAAAAAGAAAACGAAATCAATATGTTATACATGAACTGCAAAATTTAATAAATACAATAACCTTTGGTAAAATTGGAATTTTAAATCCAACAATTTTACACTTTGATGAACTAAAAAACATAACATACTACCAACACGGTATAATGACAATAACAGATTTAATGGACATTTCTAAATTCAAAATAGCCCAAAAAGGAGACATAATTATAATTTATATAAAATACCCTAAAATAGAACTAACATGTAAGTACTATGATGTAAGAGCTATAGCTCAATTAGATGGTAAGCTTATTATTGACCAGAACATAATATACTGTAATAATAAATTTTTCAATATTCAGAATTGTAAAACAGAAATTTCAAAAACCTACTGTAAACTAAATAAAAAAAGCACATGTTTGTCAGAAATTTTAAACAAAAACCAAGGAAAATGTAATAAATTAAAAGAAAAAAAACCTACAAATTAAAGAAATTAAATCAGGAGCGATATTAGTTTCAGGAAAAAATATTGTAGATAATCAAACATTAAATGGAACATATCTAATAACATTTGAAAATTATACAGTAATAAATAATCAATCTTATGAACACATTGAAGTAAAAATGTGGAATTATTTTAAAAATAACCATATAAACAATTTTGAAATTTTAGAATATTTTGAAACAACCAACAAACTGTTAAAATTAGATAATATAAATATTTTAACAGAACGGAACAAGAACATAACAGTCCATTCATATTTTTGGTACATAATTTTAATTTTGGGAATCATTTTCATAACTTACTTATTACTAAAATTAAAAAAATCTCGCGAAATTCCCAGACCAATTCAAAATACGCAATTTCAAGAAATCACTTATAATGCTCTTTTGGACCAAATATATAAATTAACTCAAAATAATAGTGAATCGGGGACGATTCATTTTAGGAAGGGGGGAGTTAACGATAGCCTCCGCATAGAAACCTTACCCTAACTGTAAATAAAATTGAATCTTTGCACTTTGCAATTACATTGTGTCATAAATTAGAAATATAATTAACGTTTTTGATTACTTAAGAATTCGATATGCTTTTTCCGTTCTGACTCCAAAAATCCATTATTATCAAAACAATATCGCTCGCCCTCACAAGAAGGCATAACAATAACAATCGTAAAGAAAACAGAACGCTTAACGTTCTGCTGGAATTTGCTGTCGCAGCTAAAATTGTAATTAACTCTTTGTTCTGGATCCAATCAAGCTGATGCTTACACTTCAGCTTTAACTTTAAGTAAATAAAACCAAATTGTATATATATTAGTATTTCGGAAATAAAGAATTGATTTGTATTTTGCAATCCACTAGAACCACACGTGTTCTCATTTCATCCGCGCGTTCGCGGATATAAAATATATATTTTTTTCAAAATTCCCTCGTCGCGGGAATTAATTTACATAATCATATGATACATATGTATGTACATACATGAACTAACTTAACCTACATAAAGCTATAACATATAATAATATTAAACTACGATACCTGCTTGGATGTTCAATTCGTGTATCCAAACACACTACCAAAAGCCATTACAAAAACAATTTACAAAAGACAAGTACTCGTTGCTTGCAAATTTCCAGCGATACCCCTTGGGCTACAAAGCAACAGGCTAGATCGCTTATAACATTTAAGCAAAGGTAGGTAATAAAAAAAAACTAATAACGAAATAAAAATAATAAATAAAAAGAGAGGAAAAAGGCATTACATTTATGTATGTACCAATGTGCCGGTAAACATATGTATATACCTCCCTCGTGACATACCTATGTACATACAATTTTTTTTGCACATTACATTTCAATTATTCTTTCTTCAAATTTGAACAAATTATTTAGTACATACACATTTATTTTTTACTATTTTTTAATAAGTTTATGTCCGATTAGCGAATTTTTATATACGAGCAAAGCAAAACAAAAAGGAAAACGTCATATGATGCATATAAAGCATATGCATATGCAAATATATGATAATAAATAGATACATACAAACAATTTTACGTATTGTATTTTTTCTTTCGCGTTCTTGATTCGTTTGCAGATACAAATATACAAAATAAGCGCTAGCGAACTGAAAATACATTGACACACTTCAAAAAATTTTCAGCCACATTTAAAAAAAAAGAACTTTTACATAAAGAAAAAGAAAAAAAACTTTAAAATTTGCAGTAGCGAATCGAAAAATTTTATCACATAATATATTTTACAAAAAATATATTTTTTTACAAAAGCAAATCTTCTGTTTACAAAATTTATAATTTATACTCTTTCTATTTAACTACATTGCTTTAGCAATATTAATTTTGTATCAATTATCAAACTTACAAAACTTTAAGCTAAAAGCTTCAAACTCTATTCAAATTAATGCAATCTGAAAATCAAGAGAGGTTAAGTCAAAAACATCTCTATCATTAGAAATTCCGAAAATGGCTGATGAAGGTAAACCAAAAGGCACACCTGCAGACGCTACACGCTCAAAGCAGAGTATAAAACAAAAAAGATCAAAAGATCAGACAATATCTAGATTTATCACTGAAAGTTATAGTTTTATAAGATATTGCAAAAGATTTCAAGCCTCCCCTATTACTGACATCACAGAATCAGTTTTGAATATAAAACTAGAAAGTGTGAACAATCTCTGGGCACGTCTTCTGGCAGCGTACGATACAGTACTACATACTGACAACGCAGACCTCCCAGAAAACGCAAATGCATCGGTGACAGCCAAGTGTGTAACTGCCGCAATCAGTATGAGTTAACAAAGGGAATGATAACTGAACAAATATGTTTAGTAAGGTCAAGTAGAGCCACTACTCCCCCTCCCATAGTAGTGACAATACCAAAAGAAGACCAAGATAAAGACATATATCTAAAAGTAACAGCTTGTGAAACTGAAGTTTTTAATGGATGTTATGATCAATGGCCGTCCTTCCGGGACATATTCACTGCCGTCTATAATTATAAACCATCCAAAACTCTCACAAGCACAAAAGTTATACCATCTAATGTACAAAACAAAAGGGGAAGCGGTCAGTATCGTCAAGCGATTCGCTTTAAATTACGAAAATGTTAAGCTGGCTTGGGAAGCACTGGTCGAAAGATACGAAAATGGAAGGGTTATGATAGAAAACCCAATAAAAACATTATTACATCTACCAAAAATTAAAAAAAGAAACCAATCAGGAATTTCACAATTTATACTCGACGGTGACTAATTCCATATCAGTGTTAAAAACATAAAATATCTCCACAGAATCGTGGGACCCTATGATAGTAACTATTTGTGCAGAAACACTCCCTGATGCTGCGTTACTACGATGGGAACAATCACTTGTGGAAAGGAAACAAATGCCCACATGGGAACAAATTAAAGTATTCCTCACTGCTCAATACAAGATAGCTGAGAGAATTGACAACAAAAATATAAGATAATCAAGCCTGCAATAATATGCAATACAATAGACACGTTAGTAAAAGGCAGACTTTCGTGTCAAACCAAACTAATAAATACCAACCATTATGTGAAATTTGTAAAGGAGGTCATAACATAAGATCTTGCGAGAAATTTGAAAAACTATCCGTTTCTGACTGGAACAATCATAAACATAAACTTTGCATCAACTGTCTGTCGAATGCTCATACGACTAAAGACTGTGAAAGCAAATTTAATTGTGTGTACTGTCAACAAATCACTCACTGCTTCATATTACTAACTTTCAAAATATGAAGAAAAATCAATTTCGAAAAACCACGGGGTTAGTCGCTACAAGTACGATACGAATTCAGCCACAGATGGAAGGAAGACTATCTCAAAGATCTCAATAAGAGATATCGATGGAAAACGGCCCAGAAGGAAGCCAATGCAGGAGAATGCGTCATGATACAGGGCGAATGCCTTCCACCAACAGAATGGCGACTAGGCCGCATTGAAGAGGTTCATCGAGGATCAGATGGTCACATAAGAGTAGTCGATGTTCGAACACCAACCGGCATATTAACTCGACCAGTCACCAAACTGTGTTTTCTTCCAAACAGCGAAGAACAACTTCAATCAAAAACCGCAAAATAACTCGCAAAATTAATCGAAAAATAATAAATAAATTCCGCTAATTCGAAATTAACTCGCTTTTATATTTATAATCCGTACATCCTCGCCACGCTCATCGCCAGCAACAACGACGCTCAACAGGGTTGAGCGCTGTACTCAGTACACTGCAACAGCTGCAGAGGCTCCTAGCCGATTAATTCGCCTAGGGGGGGCCGGGATGTTTACATGACTTATGTATGTGCGTTCTGCAACATCCCACATCACATCACGTCAAATCACATCACATCACGTCACAACATCTCATCACACAGCAGTTCACAGCACACACCACTACACACACACACGCATCGAACACAGTACCTAACACAGTTCCCGATGAAGGGGGTGTCCAAAAAGGGTGCTGGTGTTTGAACCAGTATTGGGGACTGCGTTTTCTTGGGCCGACCAGCGGTCGTAGTATCGAGTTTTTAAGCCCACGGATCGATTCGGTGCAGGGCCACATCAGTTGACTCAGGACCGTTACGGGGACATCGTTCCGTCCGGCGGCCAATAGAGTAACCTGTTCTAGTTAATTGGCGGGGGGTGTGGGCAGTACCACTGCGTTAGCGCTTTAATTGACCGCTTAGGTGGTCGGTGCTACTGATCCGGTCGGCACTGAAGGCGAGTCCCCCGGCGCGTACAGACGCACGCACCCAAACTTTGGGCGCTCTAGCTAAGCTCTAAGCTACCGGGGGTCGGCAGGTCGCGGATAGCCGAACGGCCTGTAGTAGCAGGTTAGTTGTGAAATAAGTCAAAACGAATAAGCAATCCCCGACGAGGAGCGGCAGGAGTGAAGGATGCGGCACAATAGCTAGCAGATCCGCTGAAGCTCCTGTGACTGTGGCGAATCGATACCGCCACACAAAAATATGTGTCCCCTCATCATGTTTGGACATGATGACATAAATCAAATCCAGGCGCGACGGACCCCTAATGGGTGGCTTCCTGGTCAGCGTCTGTTCACCATGTTAGATGCGGCTGATATTACAGCTTGACCGGTACACAGCGCGGCGTATTGGGAGTCCTTGGTTATCCTGACAGCGATGTCTTCCGCTGGTAGGATGAAAAAGGTGATGTGAGCCTGCTCTGCCGAGGTGTCAGCTGCGTGGTGTATCAGTAAACAGCCACTTCGGTCCCTGGTCAGGGAGTGTGCATTGGGCGCAGGGCTAGTAGCCTGCGTTGCTCCGGGCGAGCGCCGGTCCGTCCGTGTTTTCCGGGACTGGTAAAGCGAAGGATAGGCCTCAGGGAACTGGGGTAGGAGCATGGTTTTCCGAGGGTACACCCGTTCCTGTCTATTTCGGCCCGCCCCTACACACGATGCGATGTTAAAAACAAACGAATGGAGAATTTTTCAAATAAAGAAAACAAAATCAAAAGCAGCAGTGTACAAGACTGCTTTATGAGCTGCGGCACTCAAAGCCCTGTCAGTAACACACCAGAAGCGGAACAATCCAGGAGAACGCCGAGTAGTTTTTGCGTCGGAGCGGATCCCTTTAGACGCGCACCAAGATTGATGCGATCATCGAAACAGGGACTCACCGTTGAAAGGCCTGAAAGGCCTGAAAGAGCGAGATCGTCGCCACCAGCGCTGCAAGACAGCACGCTTCGAGCGGAACTAACGCAACCAGAAGGGGACATTATGGCTGAATTGGGAGATACGATCAAGAGGCTAACGGAAGCAATGAAACTGCCTCAGCGATCGATCAACAATCAAATCCGGGATCTGCTAACTTCTGTCACAAAGCTCCATGAACGCGCCCAAAGCGAGTATAACAAAATTAAAGCAACCAGGCGAAATGTTCCTTTGAGGCACACAGGAGTGGATTCAACTCCAAAAAGGCCCCGTGAGGACGGGCAGCGAAAGACCCCGCCAAAAAAGAAAGCCAGTCAAGAGGAAGTCCAAAAGAGGACCACTGCGTGGAAGAGGAATGAAGGAAACATTCCTACAAAAGAACGGAAGGCAGAGGAACAGGGAAATGAATGGACACAGGTGAAACCAAATAAAACACGAAACAAGAATAAGAAGACGGTTTCTGCTCCACGTCCGAGGCCCGATGCAATTGTCATTGCGCGCACTGGTAACATGTCGTACAGCGATATGCTTAGAGCCGTGAAAATGGAAGATGCTCTAAAAGAGCTTGGAGAAAACGTCTCGAGGATCCGGAAGACGGCAAAAGGCGAAATACTTCTAGAAATGAAGAAGGCACAGATGAACACAGGAGCATACGAAAAGGAGATATGCAACGTTCTGGGCGACCAGGCGCAAATAAGAACTCTAACCCACGAAGTATCAATGGAGATCCGAGACTTGTACGAAATAACCACTAAAGAAGACATAGCAGTGGCAATATGATCACAAATCAAAGAGCTAAATCCCTTTGACGAAAAAGCGATCAAAACCATGAGACAGGCGTAAGCGGGCACGCAAACGACAGTCATCAGCCTTCCCGCAGCGGACTCAAAACGGCTGCTTGACGCCCATAAGATCAAGATTGGATGGACTGTATGCAGAATAAGGGCAGGCCGAACCTCATAAAGTGTTTTAGGTGTCTGGAATATGGCCATCTGGCGAGGGCATGCACGAGCGAGGATGATCGAAGCATATTTTGCATAACACGCTACTCTGCCAACGTATAGGTACAAGACACACTTCTACCGGACCGCAAGTGTATTCCCGCCAGCAATAACAATTAGATGAGGTCCAGTCATTAGTTGTGCAAGATGACCGGACCATTTTACTTGCGACGGCTAAGGTGCTCCTTTCGGATTGCCATGGGAGGCCTTATGAGTGCCGTGCATTATGCGACATCGGATCTCAGGTGAGCTTTCTCAGTGAATCCATGTTTAAAATTCTGAATTTCCTTAGAACTCCGGGGCAGATCCGAGTAGAAAGTATAGGCGCCAATGCAGCCATTTACGCAAAGGGTTCCACATCTGTGCGAATGAGATCCCTCATTGACGAGACTTTCTCGATGCAATTTGAAGTCTACATCCTACCAACGATTACGACTATGACACCAGTATGCAAGGTCGACTCCTCCGCCTGGGATCACCTTTCTGGACTCCAGCTTGCCGATCCAACATTTGCTACTTCTGCCAAAATTGGTCTACTTATTGGCGCAGATATTTGGCCCGCTTTAATTGCCGATGGGATTGCTGCGGGACCCCATGACGAACCGTACGCGCTCTGTACCCGCCTCGGTTGGGTTGTGTTTGGCCCTGCGATGGTCAATACTACAAGTCATTTGACGCATACTCTAACTGTCAATAAATGTATAGGCGATCAGCAGCTGGATAAACTACTGCAGAGGTTCTGGCAGGTTGTCGACGAACTCTCGGTAGACTCTTGTGAACGGATTTTCATTGACACTGAACGTCGCACAGCGAGTGGACGCTATAGTGTACAAATCTCGTTTCTTCTAAATGCTCCAGTGTTAGGAGATTCATATCAAGCAGCGCGCCGTCAGTTTTTTCATCTTGAACATTAAATTAGCTGGCGACCCTGAACTTCGCAACAAATGCATCACGTACATAGCACTCGGTCACATGAATCCCGTGAAGGACAATTGCTTCGACCCGACGCAATGCTATTACATACCCCATCATGCGGTAACAGCTAGATTTCGTGTGGTATTCAATGCGTCCTGCAAAGCCACAAGCGGAGTGTCATTGAACGACACTCAGTTTTCGGGAAGGTCAGTTTCGACAGGTTGAGATCAATCCCTTGCATCGTAAATGGCAACTCATCTTGTGGCGGGAATCTCCAGTCGAACCACTGCGACTCAATTGAAGACTCAAATACACTACCAACAAAGCGTAGTATCTTAAGTGACGTCGCAAGGCTGTATGACCCGATTGGTATACTAGCGGCAGCTGTAGTTCTGGCCAAAATGTTCATTCAAACCCTGTGGAGGAAGGATTTAACTGGGACACTCCACTACCTGTAGAATTACAAGACCAGTGGCTCAAATTTTGAAATGGTCTTCGAGAACTAGCGCGAGTCCGTGTACCGCGTTAGTTAGGCATGTCACCTCATGAATTTTGCTTCATGGCTTCTGTGACGCTAGCTCGAAGGCGTATGCTGCGGTTATCTACGTGAATAGTGGCTCACGAGGAGACTATTCTAATATGGCACTTGTTTCTGCAAAAACCAAGGTGGCACCGCTGAAAGAGATTACTATACCACGCTTGGAACTTTGTGCTGCCCACCTGCTGGTAGTCACTCTTCGTCATGTGCAAAAGGCGCTCCGTTCAGACAACGTCCCTTACACACTCTGGAGTGATTCAACTATTTTTTTTAGATTGGATTCATAAACAACCTTCAGTATTGAAACAGTTCGTTGGCAATCGAGTTGCATACATCCAGACCCACACTAAGGTAGGATGTTGGCGACAAATTCGCTCCGAGTACAATCCGACCGATTGTGCAAGTCGAGAAATTACGCCTGTAGGCCTTCTGCATCATCCGCTATGGTGGACAGGTCCACCTTCTCGTTATATATGCATCGAAAACGATCCAGTTGTGCCAGAACTAACGGAGGAGCAACTCCAGGCACAGAATCTTGAGTGTCAACCTTTACGTACTTTTATAACCACTCGCCAGGAGCATCACCAATGTCTTATGACTTCTGCAAATGGTCACCGAATTCCTCTCGTTTTGAAATTTAGCATACTTAGTCGTGTTTTCAATACAACAACGCGATTAAGACGTTTTCTGCCATGTTGCAAGGGTCAGAGATCGAATATTGTGACAGCAGACGAATACGAATGGACTCTGCTTCTAACTGATAAACAAGCTCAAGGTAAAGCATATAGACGAGAAATTTATGCTCTGAAATCAAATTCCAGATTAGACAGTCGAAATCACCTGGTAGCCCTAAATCCATATCTGGATCCTGAAGGCATTTTGCGAGTCGGCGGGCGTCTACGAAATGCAGAAATATCTAACGAACAACGACATCCTATGATTATTCCCAAAGGATAATTGCTGCTATATTCGTCTGTATGACCTCACGAGTAGTCCATATAGAACTTGCTGAAGATTTGAGGACGAGATCCTTCATAGACGTTTACGACCGATTTATTAGTCGTCGCGGTATTTGTGCCAAGCTCTTCAGCGACAACGGCACCCAGTTTGTAGGCGCTGATAAACAAATGCGTGAAGATGTGAAGGAATGGGTATCCTCATACGCGCAACAGAAGGTTGCTCATGTTGGTACTCAGTAGAAGTTCATTACCCCCGCTGCGCCACATCATGGTGGTATTTGGGAAGCAGCGGCCCGCTCGGCCAAGAAACATTTACTTCGCATTATGGGCCAACAGTCATTGCGATATCATGAGCTTCTAACTCTATTGACAAGGATTGAAGCTTGTCTTAATTCACGACCAATTGTAGCTTTTCATCATGACCCCGAAGGAGGACTAGCCTTAACACCAGGTGATTTCATAACTGGCCGACCAATCAATTGCCGTCCTGAGCCACCGCTACCAGATATACCGTACAACCGCCTCCGTTATTGGCAGCGCTTGCAAGGGTTGTTCGAACATGTTTGGAAACGTTGGCAAATTGAGTATCTGAATTCGCTTCAGGCCTGTAGCAAGTAGATGAGGCCTGAACCAAACCTCCAAATAGGAGATGTCGTACTTATTCGAAATAAGTATTTGCCACCCGCCTGTTGGCGCTTGGGACGTATCACGGACACCCATCCTGGCAGCGATGGTCTTGTCCGCGTCATTACGATAGAATACAATGGAAATCGGTTAACGGACGAAGGCATATGTATACGACAAACGCCACTGTCAACGTCCTGTACAAAAGGTAGTAAGACTAACCGGAAGAACCGAAGAAATTCTGAACCGCGAGGGTTCAGCCGGGGAGGATGTTCAAGATTGAGATACTCTATTGGGTATAATCCCCCATCTAAGTTTACATACGCTACGCCTATGTGACAAATATCGCCTGATTGTAGCGTTATTTCTTCTTATTCTCTGTATGTACATTAGGGTGTGTCATTCTGAGGCAACCTTTTTTTTTCAACTGAAAAACAGGCTAAAAACTTTCGAAAATGTGAAAAAAAATCACTCAAAAGAAATCAAAAAAGAAAAAAATCATTTTTTTGTGGTGGCTATTGTGCGGAGGTTATTATATGTGCACGCGATGGCTGCCAGTAGGGATGGTAAACTCGATTCCGATTCTTCTCGAGAATCGAGTTTTCTAGTAAAATAATCGCCCCTCCTAATGCGATCCTTTCTGCCAAATTTCACTTAGTTATGACACTTTATAGGTTTTCGGTTTCCGCCATTTTGTGGGCGTGGCAGTGGGCCGATTTTGCCCATCTTCGAACTTAACCTTCTTACGGAGCCAAGAAATACGTGTACCAAGTTTCATCATGATATCTCAATTTTTACTCAAGTTACAGCTTGCACGGACGGACGGACGGACAGACAGACATTTCGACTCTACTCGTCACCCTGATCACTTTGGTATATATAACCCTATATCTGACTCTTTTAGTTTAAGGACTTACAAACAACCGTTATGTGAACAAAACTATAATACTCTCCTTAGCAACATTGTTGCGAGAGTATAAAAATAAAGATGATCAGAGTGACGAGTAGAGTTGAAATCCGGATGTCTGTCCGTCGGTGCGTCCATGCAAGCTGTAACTTGAGTAAAAATTGAGATATCATGATGAAACTTGGTACACGTATTTCTTGGCTCCGTAAGAAGGTTAAGTTCGAAGATGGGCAAAATCGGCCCACTGCCACGCCCACAAAATGGCGGAAACCGAAAACCTATAAAGTGTCATAACTAAGCCATAAATAAAGATATTAAAGTGAAATTTGGCACAAGGGATCGCATTAGGGAGGGGCATATTTGGACGCCATCTTTTGGAAAAGTGGGCGCTGCCCCGCCCCCTACTAAGTTTTTTGTACATATCTCGGAAACTGCTATAGCTATGTCAACCAAACTCTAAAGAGTCGTTTCCTTCAGGCATTTCCATATACAGTTCAAAAATGGAGGAAATCGGATAATAACCACGCCCACCTCCCATACAAAGGTTATGTTGAAAATCACTAAAAGTGCGTTAACGGACTAACAAAAAACGTCAGAAACACTAAATTTTATGGAAGAAATTGCAGAAGGAAGCTGCACCCAGGCTTTTGTTTTAAATTGAAAATGGGCGTGGCCTCGCCCACTTATGGACCAAAAACCATCTCTCAGGAACTACTCCACCGATTTCAATGAAATTCGGTATATAATATTTTCTTAACACCCTGATGACATGTACGAAATATGGGTGAAATCGGTTCACAACCACGCCTTCTTCCAATATAATGCTATTTTGAATTCCATCTGATGCCTTCTCTGTATAATATATAGTACATTAGGAACCAATGATGATAGCGGAATAAAACTTTACAAAAATACGGTATTTGAAAAATATGTAAATGGCGTATAATGAAATCTCGATTATCACTTTATCATGCGAGAGTATAAAATGTTCGGTGACACCCGAACTTAGCCCTTCCTTACTTGTTTCGTTTTAATCTTATACACAGAGTGCGCGATAGAAAGTGCTTTTGATTTGGCATAAGTATACTACATATATCGAGTAAGTATACTAGGGTCACACGTTAAAAGTACTTTCAGTTAAAAGTTAACCGCACATTGAAAGTATAAATAATAATTATTTAATGACAACTATGTTAATGAATTTTCTATTAAGAAAAACTAGTACAATCAAAATTTGTTTCATATATGTAGGTACATCTGTTATTGTGCGAGATTTATCTTAAAATTTCACACTTTTCAAATTTAGCTACACAGTAGGAAATCTAGACAACTGTTCTATCGCTAAAATAGCTTGCTACTGAGATTCATTAATGGACTCATTCCATTAAAATCTTTCATTGGATTAAAGTTCCTGAAGTCGTGACATTCTGAATGGCGTCATTGACAATCGGTTTATCAAATGCACTTATTTAACTAAAATTAAAATCTACAAATACAGATATACAGATTATGACCTGGAATTTCATATTAGGGTTATATTGCTTAGCGTAGAACCAATTGACGCTCTATTTTGTACTCGACTTCAATAACTTAAATGCTTATAAAGGGTGTCCCAAAATTAATGTTACATTTGAAAGTAAAGTATTGACAATCCTAAAAAAAAAAGCTGACAGTTTAGACTTATCGAGGGGTTAGGGTTTTAAGGTAAAAAAAAACTTTTTTGCGAATTATAGTCAAATTATAATCAAATCTTCCCTCCATCATTCTCTGATAATTTTTTTTTCTCTAAAAATTTTGGCGGCCATTTAAAGTGAAAACAGCAGGAGGCAGCATACATATATACATACAACCAGTTCCCATATATAGATATTTTAAATGCTTTACAAAGCTCGCATAGTAGCGATTTAAAGCCTGTATTATCAATAAACATAATCGATTACATGTTCTTCGTGCTTGAGTGTAGTCTATATGCCAACAGATTTTGTAACAGATACAAAGTTGTTGATATTTGTAGATAGCTTCATAGTTACATACATACATCTACGTATATTTTTACCTTTAAAGAGACTTTCATGGAAGAATGCGAAATCGCTCAGTTTTCAGTTTCCTTTTTCATTAGTAAGTCATTATAACATTATAAGACTAACTATGGAATCATAGACCCAAAGAACTACCTTCGGAGTTAGTCCCCACCTTTTGCCAAAGAGGCGTTCCTCCCATGGTAAACGCCCAACTGGTAATTTGCTTGGCCTTACTATAGTTTATATAAAGGTCGTTTTCAGCAGCCTCTACTCAGATTACATTGTACTCGCTCTGTCGTTCAATCCAACACAAACGTCTATCACAGAGAAGATGATAATCTCACTATATTGTAAACACATATAAGTCAAGCTAATACTTGGCGTAAAGTGAGTTAGTTATGGCACTTTATCCGTTTTCGGTTAATGGTGGGTGTGGGAGTGGTATAATTATGTAGTAGCAACATGTTGCAAGAGTACAAAAATTGTTCGAAGTTATTGAACACTTGCACCAATTATTTTGATTTGGATTTTATTTTCAGAATATTAAAACAACAAATAACCGAATCGCATCTGACATTATAGATTACTTGCAGGCAGCGTTCTCATGTCAATAGATCCCTCAACGATGACGATCGGTCTATAAATAGAGAAGTTGTTCGGTGAAAATGGGTCTAGAGACAAAAAATTCAGGCAATTTTGGAAGTGTCGTAAAAACAAGGCAATCCTCCTAGCAATCTAAATCAAAAAAATCATTAATCTACAATGATGTCCCAATCTCTGGTTTTACGAAAAAGTTGGAGATTTTTTCATGAATTGGCAACTGCCTGACAAAAATAATAATTTTTTGTACCACTTTTTTTAAATAGTAAAAATTACAAATTGGGGATGTGGATAGAAAGTCTATAAAAAAGAATATATAAAAATTTCAGGTAAATCGGTTCAATAAAACTAGAGATATCGTGAGAGTTGTTTTGAAAAGACAGTTTTGAGATAAACGCTTTTAAAGTTTCGAGAAAAGCCGAACTATGTTCAATGTCTGTTCATACCATTTATATCATCATTTGGGCTTTAAAAATCTACATGTCTACAAGAATATTCTTGAATAGTTTAACTTTGAAAAAATAAAGTAAAAACGATTTTTTATTATGAGACTACAATACCTTTTAAAATTTTAAGATTTCAGTAGAGAACTCTTAGCAGTCACTAAAAGTCCATATTAGATTGCATATTAGATTGCATACTTTATGGGTATACGAATTGCTATGAAATTCATAAGAAACAGATACAAAATTACAGGATTCTTGCACTAAACTTCCTACCCTTCGATAGAGCCCCCAAGTTATTGATAATACCCCTTCTAGTCTTTTAAGGTTTTTTAATGCATAAACGTTATTTAATAATTAAACGTTTCATATATAGTTTACATATGTACAATTTATATACATATGTATAAACATATGTATGTAACGTGTTTTTTATAATTCACAAATTTTTTTTCACATATACTAGGTTATACGGCCTGGTCGCTGACATTTAGAAGTCTTGATCTACTCGATATACACATTCGTGGAACAGTAGAAAGTCGAGAATACTGTATCGACAAGCGAGAGCCTCCCAGTACAATTAATTTTACCAAAATGGGAAGTCAAGTGTGTATTAGGCGGATCGAGGGAACACAATTATGAAAAGCGATTTATACGAGTTTTCCACTCTATCAAGGCGCATGTGAGGAAGCTGAGCTTTATTATTTATTGCATATGTATATCTCTATATTTAATTGTAATTAATATTTTTTTTTAAATAAACAATAAGAAAATAAAAAGTAAAGAAACTTATTATGAGAAAAGTCTAAAAACGTGCATGAATTCACTCAATAAAATGTAAGATAACTGTTGAAATGAGTTAAGCATCCACCCCCTCTACCCGGTAAAACTGGCGAATCCTAATGTTACAGTGCAATTCAGCACAGCTGATGACACTACAGCACAACTCAACACATCTGTACGCCAACCCACTCAACAAAAAGGATGGACAACGGGAAAGCAGACTCACTTCATTACATACAGTTCGCACATCAACATACGTTTTTTCTCCACCGATCTCGCGCTGCAATTAACTCTCGCTCATTAAATCGGATCAATCCTGCATTAGCATTCAACATTTGGTTTTGATATTTCCACGTTGCGTCACATCGACACCAGCTTCCGGTTATTTACTTCGTGGTACATCGATCCTGTGCGCTAGGTCAAGTCGATACTAACGTGATACGACGACGAGCCTGCGCGTTAAAATTCTTTGGGCACCCAATTCGGTTAACGTCGGCTTCCGCATTTTTAATAAGTTTAAAAAACTTTAACTTGTATAAAAGACATTTGTATATTAAATAAACATTAAATTAAAACGATTGTTCATTTTAAATAAGTTGGCGTTTTCTTTGGCGATCATAAAAGTGGTTTGTACTCCCGTTTGCATATTTAAGCAACACTCTTACACAATAACAAAAATGAACTCCTATTGTAGAAATCATGTATTTTTTAGTATAAATATCTAAATATATGGTATGCAAAAATTAAAATTATTGAAATAAAAAACAATATATTTGTATTGGACTCTTTCTTGTAACATAATTTTTTTTTACAATGTTTTCTTAGTTTTTCGAATTCTTTTATTTCATATTTTTACATTTTACTAAATGACAAAAATTTCGGAAATTCATCTCAAATCCCTTTAATATGACACCAAAATCATCAAAATCGGTTAAGAATTGTCGAATTTACGAATTTAGGAATCTTATTTTCCATTTTGTCCAATTTTCCAAAACTCCACTTCAATCCCGTCATTTTGACACCAAAATCAGTTAAGATTTATCCAATTCACGAATTTTGGAATTTTATTTTTAATTTTGCCCAATTTTTCAATTTCTTCTCAAATACCTATAATTTGACACCAAAATCATTAAAACCGGTTAAGATTTGTCGAATTTAATTTTATTTTGCATTTTGTTCAGTTTTCCATTGGCGATTTTGTGAAATGGAAAATTTTGTTTGCGCCGCCGTGTGGCTGTGGGTGACCAGATATACACAATTTTTTCGTAATTTCGGCAAAAGCGATTTTAATAATTTTGTTGTCAAATTGACGGGATTGAAGAAAAGTTTCGAAAAATTGGAAAATGTGAAGAAAATAGCGTTTTCTCGTAAAATCGCCAATTCTTAACTAATTTTGATGATTTTGGAGCTAAATTAATAGGATTTGAAAAGAGTTTTGGAAATTTGTAAAAAAAATTAAGATTATTCACAAATTCGACAAATTCTAGCCGATTTGGATGATTTTGATGTCAAATTGACGGTATTGAAAAGGAGTTTTTGAAAATTAGAATAAACGAAGAAAATAGTGACTTTTTCGTATTTACGGTACATCTTATCCGATTTTACTGATTTTGGTGTCCAAATAAAGAGATTTGAAAGGAGTTTTGGAAAAGTTTTTAACTGATGCTGATGATTTTGGTGTTGAGTTTTTGGTTTCGTAAATGTGGTTTATGAAAATGGTATATTAAAATTTTATAAATAATTAGATATATTTATTATACTATTTATGTGCACATTCTTCCCTTTAAATATCTACTTTGCCCAAATTTTTAAATGTAAAATGATTTTATGCTCTTTGTTTGTGTTCTATTTTCTTTATTGCATGATTTCTTAATCCCTAATTTTGGGACAAGCTTTTCATTTATATTCTAATTTTTTACAGATGAGTACTTATGAGTATTTTTTGTTTATTGGTTATACTTACACTTACTTCCTTTCTTCTTGTAGGAATTAAAAAGCTTACTTTTAATTAGTTTTAATTAAATTATTAAATATTTATTTAAGTAACTTTTAAGCATGCTGATGATAATACATGAATTTCTTTTAATTATAAATCGTTCATTTTTATAAAAATTAACTTATTATTAAATATGACATTTGAGGAGATTGTTTTTAGGTTCTTAGACATGCATTTGCTTAAAATTAACTTTCTAAGTATTATCTGAAGAATATAGTTATATTTAGTTAAATTATATATTTATCGTTTTATTTGCTGCAGTAAAGTAATCTTAATATACAAATAATCATATTTTTTAACTAAAGAACAACGTATGTGTCGCTTTCGATATTCAAAATATTTTCGTGACACAATCATGCCATTTTTCCCGCAGCATTTTTTTTTTTAAACAGGGTATATTAAGTTTGCTATAAAGTTTGTGACACCCAGAGGCAAATATCGGAGACCCTATGAATTATATATGTATATTGGGTAGACGAAAAAGTTTTTTCGTATTTTGTCAATAGGCGTCATTGTGGTCCTATATATCCAGAGCTACAGTGCTAGTGTTAAAAAGTTGAGATTTTAGGCTTTATTTAAACAAAAAGTTAAATTCGGGGAAGTTGAAAAAAGTTACAGCTGTTCAAATATGAGTGAAAATAATGAAGAAATTCGCTATATTTTATAATGTTTGTATAAAAAAGGGAAGAATGCCACGCAAGCCACCTATGATTTTTTTTAAGTTTACAGAGACGATGCTCATGTAGCACAACAATGTTTCACTCGCTTTCGTTCTGGAAATTTCGATGTGAAAGATGCACCTCGCTCAAGTTGACCTATCGTTGAAATAGTCGATGGAATTATACGACAATAATTTGCGAAAAGAATTATGGTCCAAGCATGGTGAAGCTCAAACAATGGTAACAAATCCAGGATTAACACATCGAAAGGTTATGCTGAGTGTTTGGTGGTATTGGAAAGGAATCATCCATTATGAGCTAGTCGAACGATTGATTCTACATTTTACTGTCAACAACAGATAAGATTGAGGTAAGCAATCGAAAAAACGGCTAGAATTGAACAACGGAAACGATTTCGTCTTCCATCAGGACAACGCTATACCGCACACATCTTTGATGACTCGGCAAAAACTGGGAGAGCTTGGCAGCGAAGTCTTGATGCATCCATCATGTAGCCTTGACCTTTCAAAATCGGACTTCCATTTGTTTCGGTCTATCCAGAACTGCCTTAATGGAGTAAAGTCAAAGGTAAAGAAGCCTGTTGATTACTTGTTACAGCTTTTCGCTGAGAAATCAGAAAAGTTTTCCACTGATGGAAAAATGTCTCTAGCGGAAAAATGGCAAGAAGTTATCGACTAAAATGGTACATATTCGGTTCATTTAAGTTCAATATAAGTAAAAAAACCAAAATGTTAATATTTAAAACATTACGACATATAAAAGTAGAAAAACTTGAATTTATACATAGATATTTAATTTTCAGTGATTTTTAGAACTTTTGGATATAATGCTTGCTAATAAGATGATTTCTAATCTAATCTACAAAAATGCAATGCAAACTTATGTATGTACTTATATATGTTTGTATGTAAAATGCAGCGCAGGTTATTAAATTAAAACGAAAATAATATACAAAATTAATGTTAATCAGAAAAAGTAACACTTATCGCCTATTACTAAAATTGCAATTTCCACGAACTTTCAATGTTGAAAACTACAAATAAAAGTGTTTAAATAACTAGCTTCATGATTTCTCTTCTTCTTTGACAAATTACAGCAATGAGCTGCACTTACATGTTACATCAATGGTGTTGCCATATTGTTGAAACAGTTTATCGTTGCTCCAATATGTACAATATGTATATGTTGTTGTTTTCAGTGCTTTTGGTGGTATGCATCAGTTCTGTTTTGAGGTGAGCCACATGTTGCCGTTGCTGTTGAATTTGCTATTTGCTTTTCTTCTTAATTTTCTTCATTCGCGTATCGTCTCGAATAAAACAGCGCCCTTATGCAATAAGTACAGGAAATATTTGCCGGCGGTGTAGGCCAAAAAGTTGAATACACCGAAAACACCGGCTGCGATATTTGAACCATACGCATGGAAATCCGGGTAGCTGGACCACTTGGCCAATTGCACGACGATCGCGATGAAGTACAGAAGGGCGCATATCGCGGTGTTGATCAATTCCTGCAATGAAAATACGAATGGAAGTGTGTAAAAGAAAAAATCACAATTTTGAAGTTATATATTGCAACAATTATAAAAAGAAATACTTAATACTGATATTTATATTTGATTGATACACATTAAAAGGGGTAAAATCCACGTTCAAATCATAATTTATTTTTTTTATTAATAGCATACATTTACAGAACTTGATGTACTTTAATAATCGGTGATTTATTTTGAAAAATTTTGGATTCCCTTGATCCCATAGCAGATCTTCCGTGGAATCTCCAAAAAAAGTATTCGGCAGTAGGAAAGATTTATCTGCTGAAAATTATCTTCAATTAAAAAAACACCGTAGAAAAATAAAAATTTAACAATAGATGAGTGCAGGTAATGATCGTAAGATTAGTCAACATTTAGTTTTTAACAAAATTATGCTTCACAAATATTTTTTTGTGAAACAATTTACAATTCGGAGCAGCCTAAAAAATTAAATTACCAGGTTGTTCAATAAGTTTTGTCAACAGCCGTTATGATGAAAAATGCTTACCACGCATACATTTTTTGAGTTTTGGAAACAAATGGAAGTCGCTGGGGGTCAGATCTGGTTAATACGGTGGATGCTTCAATAATTCGAACTTTAATTCATGGATTTTAGCAATTGCCAAAATGTTCTTGTAACAATGTGCATTGTCCTGAAGAAAAAGGATTTTTTCTTTTGCAAACCGGGTCTTTTTCACGAATTTTTTCTTTCAACTGGTCCAAAAGGTTGCAATAATATTCAGAATTAATTATTTTACCAGTTTGCAAGTAATCCACAACCGAAATTCTTCTCGCATCCCAAAAAACTGATGCCTTAACCTTCTCGTTTCGAATCCGAAAAAACAGGTTCACACCACTCTTTAGCCACTTGTTTTGTTTCAGGATCATGGTGATAGATCCAAGTCTCATCCATAATGAATCGACGCACAAAATCCATTTAATCCTTTTTAAAACGCTCCAAAAGTCGCATTCGAATGTGTTTTTGTTCCATTGCTAGCGAATGCGGCACCCATTGTGCACACATCTAAAACCCATAATTTCACTTAAAATATGGCACACACTGCCTAATGAGATGTGTAAAGCCTCTACTCTACTGAATTGACAGATTGAAAAGAAACTTCACTTATGTTCATATGAAGACTGTACCAGCTAAAAAACAAAAAAATTGGGCTAGTACCAACGTCCTTTCCAATAAAACTACAAAATTTATTGAACAAATCTATTATTATCAAAAATATAATTTCTTCGATCATTAATTAACAAATATGTATGGCATGGTCGTCTGAAAATTTAACGTTGATCGGTCCAGTCTTTCAGGCAAAGTTTTGCTCCTCAACTCTAAAACAAGCGTTTCGAGAAAAACGCGTTTACAGTTTTAGAATACAATTTCAATAAGCTGTTTGTTTACAAATACACTCATGTCTCCGAAACTATTTACCAGATCAAGCTTTCGTAGAATATTTTCAAATATATTCCAATTCGATATATGATTTTTTATAATTTTAGGGCCGACCGGCGTTGAAGAGCTCTGTAATTCCTTTGAGCTTCTCAGAATAGTCTATCATATCTTATGAAATAAACAAAATAGTGGCCACCAGCAATCCGTCCGATTGGGAAGTCTTGGCCATCATTGGAGCATATTCGTCGTGTTTCGAATGTTCCCTTGAGTCTGGTTGTACCAGTGGATCTATGTTTAGTCGGTGCATAATATAAGCCGCGTATCTTAGACACTTAACGATATTGTTCTTCCACATTTCTCTAAAATCATGGACACTCCCGCTTTTGCGCGCAATTTTTCGGACACCATTATTTATGCATATTTTAATACATGGGCCATTCCATCAATTGGCGACATGGTTTTGTACCCGTGGTTCTCCGATTTTGACGAAACTTTAGAATATCATAATATAGACCAAAATAAGAATATCTCTAAACTTTTTAGTGGTCAAAGTTGCTCCATTGGTTTTTGGCGCGCAATTCAAATTGAGATCAAACAAAAAAATGACTATTTCCTTTATTTTTTAACCACCTCAAAATTGAGTGAAAAAAATTTTGCAGTTATCCAATTTTATGTAAAAAAACTCAGCTTTCTGATAAAAATATTTTCAAAATCCAAAAAATTTTTAAAATCCAAAAAAAAAAACATTTTTTCCAAAAATCCCGTTTTTTGTGCTTTTCCCCCATTTTTTTTTTCCAAATTTGAATTTTTTAATCGATTGCTTGTTCAATTCTACATAAGTTTTATTATATGATATTTGAACAACTCGGAAGAGGAAAACATTCCTTTGGCTGATAGAGCTGCATACTTCATGGCACGTGATAATGTTACAAAATGGAAACAATCAAATAGTGATAGAGTCAGGTATCCACCCCATAATATTGACTCAAGAGGCTGGTGTTCTTGGAAAAGGCATGGGCGTAACAACATCTATAAAAGCATGGGATTTGTTCATATGCGATAAAATTATAACGACAGTAGTAAAATATACTAACGAATTTATACAGAAAAAAGAAAGCGCATACTCCAGAGTTCGAGATTGTAAAACTACCCATTCTGTTGAGATTCGGGCCCTAGTATAACATAAATCCAAAGTTAAAAGCCTTAAAAGCCAACAACACGAAAATACATGAACACTCACCGAAATCAATATTAGTCCTTTGAATTTTTTTTTCCCAATGGTACTAAGCTCCGTGTTATATGTGTACTAGCTGAACCCGCCGCCGTTGTCCTGCGCGAAATTATGTCTTTTGAATTGAAAAGACAAAAATTCATATTGTGTTCATTATCATTTATTTCAGATTTTTCTACATTTTTTCTTCAATGTAACGCAGCTTGATAAACAACAATTTTTGGTTTCTGTTCTGGTGCACAGAAAAGATGGTTTCCCAACTCGTGAGTACGCCACGTATATCTGGCCGTGTGAAAATTATAGCATTTCCAAATTTATGCCACACACTATGCGACTATCTTTGTGTCCTGTCGATTGTCATTTCAAATGAAATTTTCCCTGGAAACGGAATACGTTTGAACTGAAATGGCAAATCCTTAGAGCTCAAAAGAAATCCGTAAAAAAAAGTATTCTGCCCCATGTATTTGATAGGTGCGTCACAATCATATTGCGAAACATAGTAATGACAGATCCAACTTTGAGACTCAAATGATGCGGTGGCATTCCAAGACTCTCCAAAGAATTTAGAAATTCCTCTGGATAATTCACGGTGTTGTCTTCACGGTGGAAGTCTCCCGGAATGTGAATTTGAATCTTTAAGTTTAAGTCAACAACATCGGTATTTTTGCCAGCTACATTGCGCATGCATTTAAGGAATCGTACTACCGATAATTTGTCCAATGTTCGTATAAACATTCCTGATGAGTCCATCTTTCGTGAATTGATAAACGGCATATGGAATTGATATCAAACCACCGGAAGTATCCACCGGTATTGACCCATTTCCAATTCTTAGCGTATACGATGTAAAATGTCTTCGGCAATGTAATTTTTGGTCGTATCCCATAACTGACGCGAATTTGAAGGCTGATCATCGCGAAAAGTGTGCGAACTTCTTTCCAGTGATTACCATGTTCCAGCAATCAAGGTTTTTCCGAATAGAGCAAGTTCTAGCAAACGGTTCACTGACGAAAGTTGGGAAAAAACTCGTAAATGTTAATTTTGTTGCTGGGGGTGTTTCCGCTGTCTGTACTATATTATCTGTGTTGAAATAGACTATTTGGTCATTCTCCAAATTAACTGTGCGAGACACACAACAGTCGGAAAACGTTCATGAATTGCAAAAGGAAATATCATACAAAGCGGTTTATTGCAGTTTACGTATCTACCGTATCGTTCAAGACCAGTAACCGCCATGTTGCTTCCTTTGGTGACGTATTTACAAACGTATTTTATCGATTACACCAAACTGCAATACGCAACATTGACATGACTGTTGAATGTGAATTAGACAACAGTGGCGAATATGATACGATCCATACGTTGTCGACTTCGATGTGTCGTTAACTTCGATATTCACGCCTCTAAATTGAATGCTAAATGTTCTGCCATTGTCATCTGGTGAGCGACGCTGATACATTGGATATCCATCATTTCCAGTTTATGTTTCCGAAAGAAAAGCACGTGGATAGTGTTTCGTGCATTTATTGTCAGACATACAAACCCAAGTGGGATTGTGGTGTCCGCAAGGTCCATGTACCATATTGGTTTTCATCACTTCTTATAATACTGAATCTTTCTCTGCGTCAGGAATGTCCGCAGAAATGATTTCTTCAATTTGATCTGGTGTAACCACCGTCCACCATCCAAAGAAGAATGTGTACGTGCGACAAACCTCTCTGTTGTCACTCAACATAGTACATCTAGCATCTAACAGCAGCACATATACCTACATTACTCCACGATAAAGTCCATGAAACATCGTAACTGTTGTTTGAAAAGTCGTGCTGTGATATCGTGACGATCGCTTGCTGAATGACCGCGCAAAAAGAACGCCGACCGATATTACGGCGGCCTCTTCGTGGCTTCGTAACAAATTTCTATCTGCAACACACATAAAGTTTTTACTGAAAATTTTCAATAATTTTTCTTTTAAATAGCCCGAATAAAAAAGCAAGCGATCGAAATTGAACGATTCAAATAATTTACAAATCAAAATGTTAAAAAACAAAACAAACAAAAATTGAAAATATACATATATATGTACATATATAAGAAGATTAAGTATTCATTACACATATCGAGTTTTCATTGTTTTTAATATGTATTCTGCTATTCGTGGCGGAGACAAATCTAACGAATCAATAACCATGAAAATTGGTTCAGCAGATCTCGAGTTATACATAAGTGTTCGAACAAACCCGTCTTTGTTTTATACATATGTATAAGTATATAGATTTAAATATGTATTTACATTTGATGTGTAGTGCAAATATTCATATGAATTTAAATTAATGCTTTTCTTAAGACGTCCATATTTTAAACATTTAACCAACTTGGAAATTAATATTGGGGTAATCATGGTGGGGACGACCAAACCAATTTGGTCACAGTAGTATATTTCCTACTAACTACGACTAGTACATGGTGTTAGCAAGACTGCGCCTTTCTTGTTCTGTACTTTAGAGTTTGCATCTCAGTACACGACTACCAGAGTCTCAAAGGATTAAAATATGATACATAGAACGTACATTCCAAAGTAAACAGTCTCCTTCTGCTCAATACAGCCTTTTGCGCGGTCCAAAAGCATTTCGAACGAGTGCTTTGGCTCGTTGGCCGGTATGGCCGCCAGAATGCCGGTGCAAGCCTTTGGAATGGCCTCTACGTCTGCATAACGCTTTCTTTTCATGGGCAAATGCATTTTTCCGAAAAGGAAGAAGTCGCACGGTACCATATAAGGTGAATACGGGGAGTGGTTAATGGTTAAAATGTGATTTTTGGTCAAATAACCGTCCTTCGAACGTTGGATTCTGAGCAATTTTTGGTCGTCAGTCAATTTGAACGGAACAAACCGCGCACACACTTTTCGTAAGCCCAAATGTTCGATCAATTGGTCAAATTGCGATAAATCGATGTTTTGGAGATGTTCAATTCCATTTCCATGAATTTCAATGATGACTTAGGCTGATTTTTGATGAATTCCCGCACAGTTTCGATGGATTTTCCGGTGATCAGAGATTTTGATTGGCCCACATGTTCAGCGTAATTTATGTCCTCACGACCACTTTGAAAACTTTGAAACCACTCGTGCACTCTGCTACGGGATAGGCAATCATTGCCATAAACTTGTTTCATCAACTGAAACGTTTCGGTAAAAGTTTTACCAATTTTAAAACAAAATTTAATGTTGGCTCTTTGTTCGAAGCTCATTTTTGCACCGATAACATAAACACACTGATACTTAAAACGCAATAACTTTACTTCCAATCAATGAAATGTCATGAAATTTTCACTGAACAATCGATAAAGAAAGCAGATTCTAACGCAGCAGTCGACATGTAGATGGCCAGGGGGCGCGGAGATTCAAAAAATCCTGTTTACTTTGAAACTGACCTTGTATGTATAGAAAATATTTAAACCTGTTATCTAAAAATTATCAGTGAAAGAAATATTTAATCAATATGCAAAAACTTCTGCTACCTTCTATCTGCCACACTGATGTGAAAGATGTTCCGTAAACAGATATTAGTTATTTCTATATTTACGAAGCTCAATACCAACTTCAACTTTCCACTCACATTAACAACGCCCTGAATAAGAATATAGATTTCTTAGTGGATTCATACTTGAAAAAAAACAGTATACTTCGAACTGTTCTGTTTTTAAGTGAAGATAAAATACAAATATTTATTATTATTAAGTGAGTGAGAATAGCTATAGACTACGCAAATAGCGATCACCATTAAAACCGATTTTTTAATAAAATACACTTGAGAACGACTTGTTAGAGACTGATTTGGGTCTTCCTTAATTGATGCGCTAGCGGCAGCAATATTCTTTGCCTAACTGGCACGGGAGTATGTATTTTGTACGTACATGTGAATTCAAATTTTTTCACTAAACGACCATTTTTGATCTGAGGACGATTATGACGACCATAAATTGGACGTAGCGCTGTCAAAGCTGAGGCCAGTGGCTCCGAATTTCGGTAGTAAATTTGAATCATTTCGACTCGTTGTTGGATCACATATCTTTGCACGAAGAAATAGCGAACCTTAATGAAGAAAAATGTCAAAAGAGCGAAAAATATGGCAACATTTGCTCGCACTGTAGGTCTACTTTTGTAGCGCCCCTTTTGCGCCACAAAAAAAAAATAAATTTTTAGTCCTTTTTTATTCGTTTTTGTGCAAATATACCTACGACAAATATCCTATTGTTCTAACATAAAATATATATTTTTGCGTAAGTGCCACTGCATAAATTAATTCTTAAGGCTTTAACAATAAACATATCAGCTCTCAAAGTACCTATCCTTAGGTACCTTATGTACATTTGTGTAATATAAAAATATGAACATGCTTGTTCCTTGACAGTTGACTCCTGTTACATATCCTTTTTTACTGGTAATACCGGTTATGATAGTGGTTGTGACATCGAACCTCTTCAAGCTAACAATTCTGACAACATTCTGAATCCACTTAACTTACAACACTAAATACTGAATATAAAGAAAGCGAAATGGAAGGGTTTACTTATGGTCGCAATGATACAAGGGAACCATTTTAAAAATATCTAAAATTGGCAAAATATTTTGGCCACCCCTTACTCAATATTATATTATTTTAATTCTTGATAACTTTAATCTTATTTTATAGTAAGGACTTGTAGGTCTATATATGGCTTGACAACTGCTACCTATACAAACCCGTAACCGTTTGTTGGAGAAGGGAGTTGTTATTATCATTTTTTGTCGGACCCTGAAACGGTGCGACTCTCTCTGCGAAAACTAATTTGTGTAGATCATAAGATGGCTGAGTTATAGCACTATACAAGTATATATGTATATTTTTATACTCTCGCAACACAGTTGCTAAGGAGAGTATTATAGTTTTGTTCACATAACGGTTGTTTGTAAGTCCTAAAACTAAAAGAGTCAGATATAGGGTTATATATACCAAAGTGATCAGGGCGACGAGTAGAGTTGAAATCCGGATGCCTGTCTGTCCGTGCGTCCGTCTGTCCGTCCGTCTGTCCGTCCGTCCGTCCGTGCAAGCTGTAACTTGAGTAAAAATTGAGATATCATGATGAAACTTGGCACACGTATTACTTGGCTCCATAAGAAGGTTAAGTTCGAAGATGGGCAAAATCGGCCCACTGCCACGCCCACAAAATGGCGGAAACCGAAAACCTATAAAATGTCATAACTAAGCCATAAATAAAGATATTAAACTGAAATTTGGCACAAAGGATCGCATTAGGAAGAGGCATATTTGGACAAAAGTTTTTTGGAAAAGTGGGCGTGGCTCCACCCCCTACTAAGTTTTTTGTACATCTCGGAAACTACTATAGCTATGTCAACCAAACTCCACAGAGCCGTTTCCTTCAGGCATTTCAATATACAGTTCAAAAATGGAAGAAATCGGATAATAACCACGCCCACCTCCAATACAAAGGTTATGTTGAAAATCACTAAAAGTGCGTTAACCGACTAACAAAAAACGTCAGAAACACTAAATTTCACAGAAGAAATGACAGAAGGAAGCAGCACCCAGGCGTTTTTTTAAATTGAAAATGGGCGTGGCCTCGCCCACTTATGGACCGAAAACCATATCTCGGGAACTACTCGACCGATTTCAATGAAATTCGGTATGTAATATTTTCTTAAAACCCTGATGACGTGTACAAAATATGGGTGAAATCTGTTCACAACCACACCTTCTTCCAATATAACGCTATTTTGAATTCCATCTGATGCCTTCTCTGTATCGGGTGATTTTTTAAGAGCTTGATAACTTTTTTTAAAAAAAAAACGCATAAAATTTGCAAAATCTCATCGGTTCTTTATTTGAAACGTTAGATTGGTTCATGACATTTACCAAGTTCAATTCTTCCATTTTTGGTAACAAAAAGTTTGTTAGCATCTTGGTTGACATGTGGTTTCAACAAGATGGCGCTACATGCCACACAGCTCGCGATTCTATGGCCATTTTGAGGGAAAACTTCGGAGAAACAATTCATCTCTCTTCCGAAGAAATGGACCCGTAAGTTGGCCACCAAGATCATGCGATTTAACGCCTTTAGATCATTTTTGTGGGGCTACGTCAAGCCTAAAGTCTACAGAAATAAGCCAGCAACTATTCCAGCTTTGGAAGACAACATTTCCGAAGAAATTCGGGCTATTCCAGCCGAAATGCCTCGAAAAAGTTGCCCAAAATTGGACTCTTCGAATGGACCACCTAAGACGCAGCCAACGGTCAACATTTAAATGAAATTCGGTATATAATATTTTCTTAACAACCTGATGACATGTACGAAATATGGGTGAAATCTGTTCACAACCACACCTTCTTCCAATATAACGCTATTTTGAATTCCATCTGATGCCTTCTCTGTACATATAATATCTATATACATTAGGAACCAATGATGATAGTGGAATTAAACTTTACACAAATAAGGTATTTGAAAAATATGTAAATGACTGATAATGAAATTTCGATTATCACTTTATCGTTCGAGAGTATAAAATGTTCGGTGACACCCGAACTTAGCCCTTCCTCGAGTTCCAAGAAAAGGATAGGCACAGTTATTTTTTTGCAGAATATATTTGAAACTATTATTTTGTTCCATCGGCAGTTTATGCGACTTTTTAGTGAAGCCAAAATTAACATTAGTTAGCTTAAACACTTCAAACATGTTTATATTAGAAAAGTTAAAAAATTTACAAAATCCATAATCCACAATCTAGCTCATTGAATTAGCTTAAATATTTACTAATAATGTCGTGCTACCCGCATTTGATATTTCGATAATATTTTATTTGTATGGAGGTTCTATTTCCATATTCATATTTGTATTTAATGTGCATGAGTGTATTAGTTAGCACAGCTTAATAAAGTGGCTATGAAGTTCGTCTTGCTCAAATTAGTGCTTTGTTATGAATTTTAAACTCAGCAGGGTGGTAGATGAAGGTACATCGATAGCTGCATAAGTAAATGTCAATCAACATTTATACGGGTTGACAGAACAGAACGATTTAACGTTTAATATTAAGAGCACAATAGAGTAAAAAAAAGAAACGAAATTCAATTGAAGAGAAAGGGTATTGAACCTTTCAATATTTACACCAACAAAATGTTTTATTCGTTTGACACCTCTGACGTTTCTATGCACCGACCCATTTATTTGTACTAGCTTAATCGATCGATTTGTTAAAAAGCTACTAACTGTTTGCTTAGATGATAAAAATACCGCCGAACTATTACAATTTAGTTAATTGCTAAATCTTTGTGAAATTTATATTCCAAATTGAAAGAAAGGTAAGTTCTGAAAAAACTCATTCGTACGCACACAGCTAAACTAAAATGTTTAAAAAAGTTTGCTCTGTCAGAACAATACAGGAGCAAGCATTAGAAACAACATGTTTGTTGCATAATGAAATTGCAGACCATTAACTAACACGAGTTAATCTCATACTTCCAACACTTATACTTCCAGCTGCAAAAGTTAGTACTTGTGTTTCTGCCTTTTATCAGTTGAGTTGACAGAATGACAAATTCCCTTTGAGTCATTATCGTTGACTCTTTTGACTGTAAACGAGTCCCCTCATAGCCCTAAAGACTAGTTAGTGACGGTTCATTTGCATGAAGACGGATCTGTGTTGTTGAATGAGAAGTTTGTTGTTTTAAGTGAGTAAGCACCTATCTATCACGTCAAAACTTAAAACAAAGAAGAATTTCAAGCGGAAGGCACTGCCAACATGTATGGAAATGTGGAGCATATTCTTATAACGTGAGCCATAGGTAAATAGCTCCTTACTTTAGATATCACGGGTTAAGGTACGATTCCACCTATTTTTAACTAGCTGGCAACCACACTTTGAGTACACAGCTCGTGCAAAGTATTATTCTGATATTGGATATGTATACTCTAAAGTGAGATATTCTTATGGAATTTAACATTATAGTATTATACAAGTATGAAAGGCGTGTATATGTAGCGAGCTATCGCTCATTTCCAAGCTTTGAGAAGCGATGATCAAGTATTTTTCTAAAATTTCAAAAATACATAGTCCCAAATTATGACTCAATTCTGTCTCTGTCATTCACCATCCGTTATTAATTTTTTTTTTGAAGGCCTGACCTTGGTCCTTTATAACATGTTTTATATAAGTCTGATAACAAATTATTTTACCCCATTGAAAACGTTGTTCATATTTTTAATTTTCCAGTAATTTCAATACTATAATAAAAATAGATGTTTTTAAGAATCTCCGTTCTGAAATTCAAATATAAATATTACGACATTGGAGGATATCATGGTAAAACGAATGAAATGTTGTATCCGCCGTGCATTGCTGTCATTCAAGCTCATGCCTTCAAAAAGAAAACCTTAGAACCTAGTTGAAAAAATGTATAATTGTTATAAATGTAACAACATGACAAAACAAATTTTAAATCTGCCGTTGCTCTTAGAAAATTAAATCAAAGATTAGATAGCTAGCACCTTATTTTCATTCGTCTCCGTTATGAGGGTTTCCAAGCTCTTATATTAATTTATTGCTTCTAAATGCAAATTTACACAAATATCCCAGTCTAGGTTACCGTTTTTTGATCTTTACCTGTTAACATAAGTTTACCGAGAAGTTAACAGCTTCACACCTAGACCAGTATACTATATTTCACAGTCAAAAAAGTGAACCTTCAGAAAAAACGTGATGATTGTATATAGATTCTTAAAAACCAACGATTTGTTAAAATATATTTAAGCAACTTACATCTTTACTAACCCTTAGCAATTAGAATTTTTCACCTAGTTATAATTACAAGACGGCTGAAGGCCTCGTAGCCAGTGCTGCGTTTATGTATTTATATAATAAAACTCTTTTTTGTTATATGAAATATTATAAATAAATAAATAAATAAATATTTGAATGACATTTACGTATTCGGCTACCGTCAGCGTTCATCTGTGAATGAATAAAAAATAATAAAATAAAATTTAAATAGACTGTTATTGGGCAATAAATACTGCTGATTTTAAAAATCAAAACAAAGGAATTGTTCTGAATGTGATGGAATTCATAAGCACTTTATCAAACTATGCTTACCACTAAATATGATTCAAAATACATCACAAGTAAGAATATGAACATAGAAACTTTATAGAAATAAAATATTTTGCTGATATAAATTTGAGTATCACAATATTAATAATACATTTTTTAGATAACAATACTCAGTATGATATTTTTTGCATACAAAAGTCCTAGATTGTGAAGTAGAAATTTTGTTAATTGTTAAGATTTTTACATATAAATATCTATGAGGAGCTTTAGCAAATAACTTCATTTTATTTATCCGTATATTCATATAGAACTCTAACGCATATAAATATGTAAAAATATACATATAAAGAATTTCGGTAAGAAATAAATCTTAAGTACTTAAGAGGTAACAAAATGCATTTCGTTGAGTAAAGAAGTCGCGTCAAGTTCCTAAAAAAAGACAACAATTCAAATTTATTACAAAGCTTCAGAAGGCTAATCGTGCATACAAAATACGAAGTAATACCTAAATGCTTTAAATTTCAATTTAATTAAATATGTTTTAGTTCATACTTTGCTTATTTCTTTCAAACCCATGTTTCCAAGTACCAAAAAGTGTAGTCACTATTCTGTCTGTCTCGCTAAGAAATAATTAAGGTTTATTGATAGATATTGATAGAATTTAAAACAAGCTTTTCTCGTTATTTTGAGTAGTTTGTTATGACGCATGAGCATAGTAGAAGCATTGCCGCGTAAAATGTATATTAAAAAAATTTGTCGTTTGGTCCAGGCGATAATATCTCAGTCATACAACTGTCTTGTAATTAAAAAAGTTTTCCGCAAACGGCTGCTTCTCTTACAAATTAATACGTCTTGTGTCAAAATTAAAAGACATTAAACTCACGGATTTTAATATTTAATGGGCTAATCAGCTATGAAAATGTTACGCACGAATGCTCCCTGCAAACAATTTCACACAGCTGTTTTTTATTTTCTGAATACTACTTTTGACTTCTTCACAATATCAGCAATGGTTTTTTTACTCACTACGCTGGATGCACTTGGTAAACCATGGCGTATACTTAACGAACGAAATCCATGTCGATATAATACAATACCGCAGCCCTACTTCGCATAGGTGTTGTTGAGCTTTTCGCTTTTTTAAATCATTTACTGAGAGTTAAGTGATGACACTTTTTTCAGTCAATTTGATATACTAATAACTTACTTGAATGTTGACTTAGCGAATGAAGGAGATGTGAAAGAGTACGAACTGAGGACTAAAATGCGCAAAGACAAATATATGGTATTAATAGAAGTTGTGACATCAATATATTTATGCGGTATAAAGTCACCCGGAAGTTCGAAAGTCGTCATATTAGGTGTAATATATAGGACTCAGGGAAGTATTTATCCGATTGAACTCATTTTTGATACATAGAGTTACTACTACTTGTATATTAGGAAAGGAATATCACTGAATTTTAAATATATATCTCACACATTGACCGATATTTCGGCCAATATCAACTATTGGCACTGGGATCAACATATTCGGTACCTAGGAGCTTGAACAGTTTTGGTTAGATTTAAACAATTTTTGGTCATAAGGTGGCACAATCTAAAGCCATTATTCCTGCAGTGTTTTATCCGTTATACTTGTATCAATTTGTGTACTGGAAGAATCAAATGGAATACAATTGTGCTATTTGGGAAGTAGCCGATGTTAAAGTACGTGGTTATAGTAAGACTTCGATTCTTTTCACGCTGTGACATGGACATGCAAGAATAATACTTCCGAATTTAGTTGGAATTAGTCGAGCAGTTCCCGTGATATGTGATTCTACCTAAAGTGGTCGGAGCTCCACCCATTACCTATTTTTCATACCGGCTCCCATAAAGTCTTCTCATACCATCTCGAAGGCAAAATGTAATGCCTCTAGAATAATTAGTAATTGATTAATTGCGCTTTTAGTAGCTTTTAACCCTACTGTTATATTGGAAGTGAGCAGTGCTATCATCCCATTTCATCCATTTTCACACCATCGGTAGGAGTTCTTATGCTATTTGTGCCGGGAAAATTGGGTTACTGTAGTTTTATTGGTTTAGGAAATATATTCATTAAACTTTTTAGAGGGCGAGGACACTCCCAATTTTTCAAACTGTTTTGCCCACATGTGCCCCTTGCTACTGCAATCCCCTGTGCCAAATTACAGTTTCATATCTTAATTTAGTCCTTAGTTCTGTCAGATTAGATGTTCTCAGTTAATAGCGTTTTGTTGGCGTCGCAGTGGTCCGATTACTCCCGTCTTCGAACTAGTAATTTTTGTACTAAGAAACCCCGCATAGCAGGTTTCATAAAGATAGCTCAATTACAGTTTACGCGGACGGACGGACAGACAGTCACCCGAATTTCCACTTTTCTTGTCACCCTGATTATTTATATTTATATATATACCCCTATATCTATTTCGTTTGGTTTTAGGTAATATATATATACAATCGTTAGGTGAACAAAACTATTATACTCTGTAGAAACAGGTTGCAAGAATATAAAAATTACTTGTAAAAGAGCAACAAAGATATCGAGATATATTCGTATAGTATGCGGATACCTTATTAAAGTGGGATAACCGCTAATTTCAATACTGCTAAATTCCATTTCGAATATGTTAGAAAAGTTTTACCGTTGCAAATGTCTCAAATGGCAAATTGTTCTCTAAAATCAAAATACAATATTTTTTTTTTAAAATTTTGGTTAAATGAAATACAATTGTATATTACAATAGAAAACAAAAATTTTGAGTTACTAAAATGTTTTTTGACGCAAGTTAAGGAATGTATTCCTTATAATAGGAACATACATCAAAACAACCTTTTGTTTCAGTAAACAGAATGCAGAAATAACCTTGAGTTGGAACAATTGAAAAGCACTATCACTACAACAAACAATGCTAAACAAACAAGTATCAAAACAACATTGAGTTTGAATACCACAACAACATTATCTTAAAACAAAGCAAATGTATCTAAGCAAACAATATACATATATGTAAACAAACCTAAACAAATAATATAATCTGTATCTTAACAAACTATCAACTAGTAATAAGTAAACATACTAGTTAGTATAAATAGAAGTAAGAACCATGTAATAAGTGAGTCTTAAGAGTATAAATAAAGAGTACACATTTCGGCGCAGCTCAAAATATATTCTTTTGACTCATTTCTACTTAATGTAAAAATTAACTGGGGGCTCAACCGGGATGACAAATTTATTTGATATCCAAAGTTCCACAGGAAGTAGGACTTCCAGCACTAAATTCCTGAAAAAAGTGCAGAAACAAATGGCAATGTATATAAGTATAAGTCCTGTAATAGCGAACAATACTTCCAGAATGAATCAGTAGCACATCCTGATTCACAACAGACCCTGGAACAGCGGACAGCGACAATTCCTGAAAAAGTGGAACAAGGAACAAAAGTATAAGTCCTGAAATAGTGGATAATACTTTCACCAAGATTTCCCTGAAACAGCGGACAACGTTAAATCCTGGAAAAGATAAAACAAAAATACCACATTCTCACCAAGACGAGACACCAGCATCACCACATACAAAATTAAAGCATGGGTAAGAATAAACAAATATAAACGAAGAAATCTTTGGAATCAATTTCAACAACGATAACCTCCATCAGTCCCAATGGGCAACTGTGTCAAAGAAAAAATTCAGCAATTGTTAAATGACGGAATAACACAGCTAATAATTCCAAAAAAAGACACCGAAAACAAGACAAGCCAAAAAAGGAAAATTGCTGTTCAATTCTAGAAAATTAACGCTAATTAAAAACTAACTTATAAGAGAAAAGAAAGCATCATAAGAAACATGCAGAAATAGTTATTTACTATATAATATAATATAAAAAGGTAAACACATAAAATAGTTAATTATTATAAGCCGACTTCAAGCCTAAATGTTTTGAAATGAGGACATTTCGTTTTAACAGAGGGGAGAGTTACTTTATGTAAAAATTAAGTCGAATTTCTCCAAGAAAGATAGGATCATAACTTATTTGAACTTCGTCAGAAGATATTTTTGTGCAGTGTGTCGTTCGTTTGTTGGCACTTTTAGTATAATTGGTTCGTCGCGTACCACTCTAAAAGTTTTTTAATTCAATCTCAAATACTCGTACTCAAGAAATAGTTCAAATTCTGCACGCCCTTTTTCGCATTAGTATCATACTATGGATGGAATATTCACGAGTGCTAAATGTCCCGTGTATTCAATTTGACTTCAATATTTAACTACTTAATTGTAAATTATTTCGCTATTTAAAATTATTTCACTAGAAGCTAACGATCTTCTTCCTCATCTTATTTACTGGCGTAGACACCGCCGGTTATAACCGAAGGCGATTCGTTTCTTCTTTTCACTGTTTGGCGCCAATTCGAGATAGCCTAGTCCTTTGTCTCTTGATTTTTCCAACGGATTGGATATCTTCCTTTGCATACGAACAACATGATCTAGCCAGCATAACCATTGTCTTTTAAGCTGTCTTTCGCTGAACTTTGTCAATATCTCGTATAAATTGTCTACTCAGTCCCAGGTAGCAGCTGTTGGTAAGACGACAGTCTTCTTATATTAAGTGTTAAGGCTTGGTATATCTATAAACAAATTCTTTATCTAATCTTCACATTATTTCTTAAAAATAGGCATGTCTATAAATTGTAAATTATAAGGATTTTGCAGAAAATAACTGCGTGTTACTTACTAGAAATTAACCCATGGTAAATGAAATGTTATTCGGATTTTATTGCCAGAAGTTATAAAAATCTACCTTAATACTCTTTACATGTGTGCTTATGAATTTTAAGGTAGAAAGTTTTTTCCATTGAAAAAAATACATTTAATACTAAATTTAAAGCTCTACAAAAACCGTCTTCGGGATTTTTCCAAGGAATTACGTAATTAAAATAATACGTAATATAAGATGAACACAGTACATTTAATGCATAATTTTAACTGCGTATAACTTTAAAATTAATGTTCTTATGAAAACAGTCCAAATTTTTTTTTGTGGATCTGGGTTATTCTTTTGCATATTGATTTTTTTGTAGACGAAAAATATATTTTAAAAGATTAGAAATTCTTATAAAATATATAAGAAAAGTAAAATTAATTGGCCTGGGAAAATACGGACGCCCTAATGTTATACTTTATAAGATGAACTTATAGTGAGTGTCTATACTAAAAAGATTTTTCAGTATGACGTTTCGCAACCGTGGTTTCATGTATATATAATCATTTTACCAAATTAGCTCTGACTCAAAACTGAAATAAACAATAATGCAGTCAAATGTGTCAAAAGGTATTATTTCGATCTAGCTCATATAGTTATCAGAAATTGCATTATGTTTTACATCGACATCTTAATTTTAATATTGAAATGAGCAATTTCTCATATCATTTCATCTCCAAACAAGATTCACACAGCTTTAGTTCTTGGAATAGCATCCTAGCAATATCTCACATGCCTACTGTTGATACATAATTTTATCTACACTTAATTTTTTTTCTTATTCCTTATTGCAACTGCAGTTTTGTCTATTCTTTCTTCTTTTTTGTATTTTTAAATAATTTCACTTCTTCTTCTTCTTAATTGGCGTAGACACCGCTTACGCGATTATAGCCGAGTTAACAACAGCGCGTCAGTCGTTTCTTCTTTTCGCTACATGGCGCCAATTGGGTATTCCAAGCGAAGCCAGGTTCTTCTCCACTTGGTCCTTCCAACGGAGTGGAGGTCTTCCTCTTCCTCTGCTTCCCCCGGCGGGTACTGCGTCGAATACTTTCAGAGCTGGCGTTTTTTCGTCCATCCGGACAGCATGACCTAGCCAGCCTAGCCGCTGTCTTTTAATTCGCTGAACTATGTCGATGTTGTCGTATATCTCGTACAGCTCATCGTTCCATCGATTGCGGTATTTGCCGTGGCTAACGCGCAAAGGACCATAAATCTTTAGCAGAACATTTTCTCTCGGTAACTCGCAACGTCGACTGATCCGTTGTTGACATCGTCCAAGACTCTGCACGATATAGCAGGATGGGAATTATGAGGGACTTATAGAGTTTGGTTTTTGTTTGTCGAGAGAGGATTTTGCTTCTCAATTGCCTACTCAGTCCGAAGTAACACCTGTTGGCAAGAGTTATTCTGCGTTGGAATAAAAATACTCATATGTTTAGTTTTACATGCGCCACCAGCAATCATGACTTTGTTGACTGTATGCTTGGCGGTTTACGTTTGGTTAAAACTGTGCCCAAAAAAATAAGGTGGTATTGTATTTATTTTAAAAATTCTTTATTTATTTTTCCAAATCAGTAATCCCCAAAGTAATCCCCTCCCGATGCAATGCACATATGCCAACGGATTTTCCAATCTTCGAAACACTGGTTGTAGTCACTTTCCGGGATGGTCTTCAGTTCCGTCTTCGCTGCGGCTTGAATCTCCTCTATCGTATAAAAACGGCGTCCCCGAAGGTCTTTTGAGCTTGGTGAACAGCCAGAAGTCGCACGGCGCCAGATCAGGTGAATACGGTAGTTGCGGAACGATATGGGTTGTTTTTTTGGCGAAATGATCACGAATTACGAGGGCAGTATGGGATGGTGCATTATCGTGGTGTAAAAACCAAGAATTGTCTTTCCACAATTACGTCGTTTTTAGGCGGATAGCGTTACGCAAACGACGCATAACGTTCAAATAATATTCCTTGATGACTGTTTGACCGGTTGGAAGGAATTCATAATGCACAACACGATAATCGAAGAAAACAGTCAACATGACCTTAATTTTTGAGCGACATTGGCGCGATTTTTTTGGTCTCGGCTCTCTTTTGGCACGATATTCGCTCGATTGATCGGTTGTTTCGGGGTCGTAAGCACAGATCCAAGTCTCATCGCCTGTTATAATGCGTTTCATGACACCCTGGTAGTCGGAAAGTATCGTTTCACACACTTCAACGCGACGCCTTTTTTCCAAAAAATTCAATGTTTTCGGTACCAGTCGAGATTTGACGCGCTTGAGGCCCAAAACATCCTTCAAAATGGTATTGGCTGAGCCTTTCGATATGCCAACTTCATCAGCAAGGTCTCTAATTGTTAATCGACGGTTTTTCAACACCAAATCTTTGATTTGTTGAACGTGAGCTTCGACACGTTCACGGCCGGCTTGGAACTCACTTTACCACTTGTAAACATTTTTTTTAGACATAGCCTCATCACCAACGGCTTTCTGCACCATCCTCAACGTATCCGCAGCAGAAAATTGATTCCGTAAACAAAATTTAATGCAAATTCTTTGCTCAACAAATTTCGACATCGCAAAAAACGAAAAACTCACTTTTAGCAGCTCACAAAACGACACGTATCTCAAACACTAATGAATATTTTGACATGAAGTTTGACATAAATGTGACTGACAGTACTACCAACCTAAAAAAAAAAAAATAATTCTCCAAATCCTTCGATGCGCGCAGTTTAAATTCAAATGTCACCTTATTTTTTGAGCACAGATTGCCAATGTTAACTGTTTTATGTTATAAACAATTATAAATAAATATTAACAATCTACTTATGTAATCATTAAAATTAGTAACTGGAGGTTTTCAAAATGACTAGGTAAAAAAAAAAATTAAGGAAATTTTAGTTCAAATTAAAGAAATTTACTTACTTTTTATCAGTATTTTACACATTTGTTTTCTCACCTCTCTAAGTGTGGATATATGTATATTCTTTTCAAAAATTCTTTAACTAAGTAAGTTATATGATTTTGAAAAACCAGTGCATTGCCTTTTTAAAAATATATGCAGTACAAACCATTACTTCAAGGGGGATACCTCTAGTATCGTCAAAAAAAGTTACTTTTTTCCGCTTTTATTACGGGCGAATAAAAACCGATAACATCCGAATTTTTGCATACATATATAGTAAGAGGTATTATTGAACTACAAAACAAAAATTATTTTCTGTCAAAAAAAAAAAATAGCGGAAATATCAACGATTCCGTTGATTGACATTTTTGCGGCTGTCAACTTCATGAATAGGCATCTTATCTGAAATGAAAAAAATAAATTTGTTTTAAGCAAGAAGCTTTTATCCAGTGCATAATAGAGGGGTTTTGAGAATTTCGAAAAAGTGGGGATTCTTAAACTTGATTTTCGACATCAAAATTATTAAACCACGCCATTTTTCTCGGAAAAGCGCTCTATCAGGCACTTGAATATAAAATTGTTTATAAAATACGCTTTCGTTCATGTAAATCGGTTAAGTAATTCGTTCGCAATTTTGACGGCCGTCCAAAAAAAAGTTAGTTTCGAGGAAACGAGCTTCAAAGTTTTGGTATCTGTACAGCCGTTGCATGAAGTGCAATGGTTCTGTGTCCTATTTCTTCGAAAATATTCGTATACCAATGAAACTATCTCCCTCCTTAAATCAATAAACTTTATAATTAAATGTAAATGTTTAAGAGACACACGCCTTTCCATATTAGTATGACAATTAAAATTATATATTGATTGATTTCAGAAACAACACGGAACGTAATTACTTAATTAATTAATTATATAAATCCCACCACAGATGTCATCTTAGTATTTTAATTAGGCACATGCATTAATATTTCAATATGTTTGTGTGATTAATTAAGATAATAAGGTTTGCTTACTCAGCACGTATGATTATGATTGTGTAGTTATGTGTACATATTATTCGAGTATTGTGCTGCTGCAATCATCTGTATCTATTGTATTTCGCTTTGTGATCTGGCAACGTAACAAATATTTTATTTCTCATATTTTCTCATATTTAATTGGCGTAAGAACAACTTTAATATTCCACATAGGAGTTTTTGTTTCTTATTTTTTATAATTATAAAACAGGGTATGACCCTATAACATAGTATATATATAAATGATCAGCATGAGCCCAGGTCCGGGCCACGGAAATACTACGATAATTGAGCAAACTTTTTAAATCGAACCACTTCAGCATATAGTTGCCATACAAACTGAATGAAGTAAACCAAGTTATTTTATGAAAAATTTCTTTAATTGTGAAGTTATTATTATAGCTATTTCTGGTCCTAGTAATTATTATGATAAGTAATGACAAAGGACTCATTACTAGTAAAAAAATAAATACATACATATGTATATGTATAGCAGCCACCTCGCTCATATTTCGTAAATTAAATTTCAAGTGAAAAATTCTAAATTATTTCTATAAATGAATATTTTGAGTTGATTTCTATTACCCACCTTTATTGTGTTTGAAACGCATAAATCTTAAATAAGCTTACCAAAACTGAGATACATACATATGTAGGTGTATTTTACCAAAATCTGACACGCCACACTACTGATGAATTTTTTGTCCTAACAGAACTGAAATGTATCAACTAAATTGAAATAATCAAAATAATTCTTAGATTCTCGTATGTTGTTAATATTTTAATCGCTAAAGAGTTGGTTGCATGAATTTTATTCTGCCCTTTAGACTTTATTTCTAAACTCATAGCAATTTTAATGTCATAAATTACACTTTTCTGAACCGCTGTTTTTAATGCAACCAATTTTTTTTTCTTTTCTATTCTATCTGAGTATTTCTTAATCCATTGTTTTTGAATTATAATTCTATTTTGTGTTTTTAGATAACTAAATGACGTATATATCCAATTACAAGCAAATTCGCTTTAGCGCATACTTTACCGTTCAGTTTCCCTATGCTTTCCCATTTTTGCACAGGTGAATTAAATGTATAAAAAGAAATAATAAAGTAAGCAGACTAATTTGCCCAGACGCGATTAAACAGGGTACTTATTCACACTGCTGGACGAAGAAAGTGCTCAATTGTAATGATCGTTGTAGGAAGTATTTACTATAGAGCGGCTGACTTTTCTCACAATTAAACGTTAGCATACCAGATGTGATATGACTACAAAGAATATCGTCTCCAGAGGACAACGTAAAATGTACAAGCTACAGCTGTAGAAAGCTATGTTTGTCTTAAAACCAATCTGATATTATTTTCGCCCAATGTGTGAATTTTGATTGGATAAACTTTCAACTGTAGGTTTTGCAAATGTGCAGTTCGATAAATACTTATTCTTTGAAAGAAAAACATAAATTTTTGCAAAAATTAAGATTTATTTCTAAGCTTGATTTGATACACTTGACCCAGCGACTTCCTAACTTTTACCCAATATTTATCGAAGTCTGCAAAGTAGGCTCCATAGTGGCGATAAATTTGCATGGGATGAAATTAATCTAATATGTGTGGTTGATGGGGCAAAAGAAGATGAATTTGACCAGCTTGGTAATGGTGACGGCGTGAGTGTGGGCCAGATATAACATTCTCCGTCTTTTTAGATATTTCCTATTTCAGGTATCTTACGCGCCTTCCCTTCCAAAGATAGGGACTAAGTACTGAAGATACTGCTCTTTTTCATTTGATGGTTCAAGTGACAAACTGTGGATGGATCAAACAACCATAATTTTGTAAAATGTATTCTTCAATTTACCGACAAATTTCTTACACAAAGTATGAAATATGTAAAAAGTATATAATTTTAAATTTATATATTTAAATTAAAATTAAATTTAACGTTCTGGAATACAATTTTACTATTAGTAGAGGATGCGGTTTAAGAACAACACCCCTCATTCTTTTCCGTGCTAAAATAATTTTTTTTAATAATAAAACTTATTGATTAATCAAATGAGAAATGATTGACAGTCTATATCTTAGCAAGACTATTTTAATTAAAAATTAATTAATTTCATTTTTTTTCTTGGTTACCGTCAGTATATTCCTTTATAAATTTAGTCTCAATCAAAGAAAACAATATATAGAAAATGCCATACCACATTGAACTGCCACATGTATTGAGCCACATTGTGATCGGTTATAAAGAGTTCTGCAGAAATACTTTGGGAGGTGAACTTGGAAAAACTGCACAATATTACTTCCAATAATGTGAGTTTATCAATTTATTCTTGCGATTTTCGAGAAGCATTCGGACTAGTAACTTCGAACTTTACCTGGATTCCATTTTCAACATGGCTGATCTATTTTTTGCATTAAACCAAGCTAATTATGCACGGTGGTCTGCGTTGTATTTAAGTAATTTAATCAGATTAAAACAAGAAGATTCACTTTTGGTTACTGAGTTTCGACGAGGTGCCTTTGGAGTAAGACGCACGAAGGCAAATTTCGCTAGATTGCCAGCTGATTTAACGCTGGAACAGACCATTAACGCTGATGCCAGTAATCAATTGTCGAATAATCTTGCCGCAGAACCCATATCTGCACGGCAAAGATGGGCTTCAATCACAGCATGAGGACAAAAATATTGACTGCCGTTAAAGAAAATGTTGGTTTAACGCAGAAAGATGATACATCATATTCTTTACAAAAAAGTAGAATAAAGAAGGATCAAAAGAATCTGCACAGCATTTTTACAGCGATAAAAAGTCTCATCAATCCATTTGATAGTAATATTGATAAAGAAGTTCTATCCAACATTTGTACTGGTAAATCAGCTTCTCCGGATATTACAAATTTTTAGTTCAATGTTAAATCAGAAGGAAGTAAACAGAAATCAAATTTTATTTCTGAATGCCAGTCAACCATCGGAAGATTTGAAAAGCCGATATCACGGAACAAAATTCTTAACTTTGCTGGAGCAAAAAAAAATCTTGAAAAGTACAAGTAAACAAGCTGTATTGAAAATAGAACGTGATATATTCGGTCGGTTAATAGCTATTAGACTGAAAAAAAAGTAAATATAGAATACTGTTTAACATTTCCACTAGCTCCAATTCCTCCTGCATTTTTCTCTTGTACCGGTGAAATGTTGAAAGCGGACAAATCTGCATTGGCTAAAATATTAAAATCTGAAGTCCAAATTGTTCAACCGACACAAATTGACGTTGAAGTTGTTGATGGTTTTTACTTCCTGCATCTTATTGGATCTTCGATGCCACAAACTTTTGACAAAGTTGCTGAGTCTGCCCTCATAAAACTGTGTTCAAGTGCTGCTAAGGAGATACACATAATTTTTGATCAGTATTTAACTCCTTCGATCAAAGATTCAGAGCGGCAAAACCGACAAGCGTTTGAAGTTCCATATACAATCACAGGGCCTCAACAATCTAGGCCTTCTGATTTTCTTGGAAGTCTTAAAAATTATCACTTCAAAAACGCTTTGGTAAAGTTCTTAGCACATTATTTGGAAAATGATCATTTGGTAACGGTAATACAAACAAAAAAAAATTTTTAACTGTTGAGACACAATGCTACTCATACCAATCGATAGCAAATCGTGTTGTTAATACTGAAGAAATTATTTATGAGTGTCACGAGTATCACGAAGAAGCGTATATCATATCAGTAAAGTTTTACCAACGTCAAAAATCTTAGTGAAGGCCTCTGATACTGATGTATTGATAATTCTGCTGGGCAACATGCATAAAGTTCCAGAAGCAGAAATTTGGCTAGCGGGCTCAGCAAGTAAAACTAAAAACAAAAAAGATATTAGCTGCGTAAATTGTACTGAATTAGCAACAAAGTTAGGTGTCTCATTATGCCAAAGTTTACCGGCGTTCCACGCTTTTACAGGCTGTGACTATACTGCAGCTTTTTACAATAAAGGAAAAGTCGGGCCTTATAAATTTTTTTCAAAAAATGAATTTTATCAGAAAGTGTTTGCCTCATTGAAAGATAGTGCCGATCTTTTTATAGATGAAAAAATTTAAGTGGTCTAAGAATTTACTGCTGTTATGTACGGCATAAAAAATTGCACAAGTGTTAATGATGCAAGATATAGTGCCGATCTTTTTATAGATGAAAAAATTTAAGTGGTCTAAGAATTTACTGCTGTTATGTACGGCATAAAAAATTGCACAAGTGTTAATGATGCAAGATATCGCATTTTTCAAAAAAATTATTCAGCCAATAAAAGTAACGAACAATTTTTGAGAAAAGTTAGAAGCTTTAATTCCAACAAAATTCCACCTTGCTGGAAATCGTTGAAACAAAAGATTCTACGAACAACATACGTGAATGCCATGTGGCTTAATGCTACTGATCCGTACTGTGCTCAGCTGCAACCCGAAAATTGTGTATGGTACATAGATGACAAATTATTAAAACCAATAGAGTTCCTTGGAGATCCGACGCCCTTGCAAGTTGATGATATTTTGCAGGCTAAAATTGAAGAAAATGACGACGATAACTCTGAATGAAGTTCTGATGAATCAGATAATGAATAATTTTTTGTATTATAGTAATTAACCATAACTTAAGGATAAAAAATACTTGTATAACGTTTTATAATAAAAAATATTTTTTCAACAGTTAACTACTTGAATTATTTACGTTTCTATTTCTTTAATATTGAATCTAATAAAGTATTTTATTTTTTAATATTTAATATTTCTATTTTTAATTATTTAATTGGTTGAATAAGTATGATGTAAGAAAATTTAAAAAGTAATTTAATATAAAGTAAAACTTGTTAATACACGTTAAACAAATTATGTTCTTTAATTGCAATAATTTTTGGAGGATGTACAATCCTTCTCTGCCGTATATAAAAAGATATAGCGCTTGCAGTCACACTATATTTTTACGCGAAATTATTGAAACTTTAGATCGTGTCAATCATTAGCTTTGCCACGATTTGGAAAGTCAATCATATATCGTTGGATTCGTAATAAAATTCTGAATATTTATGTACATACTTAATCTTAAAGAAAAAGAATGAGGGTAAATCACTACATCCGCTTACCTGTTTACACCTGGTTGACACGTATTGTTGCCCAAAAAAGGTAGTCAAACATTGTATGGCATTTTCTATATACTTTTTTTCTTTGATTGAGCCTAAATTTGTAAAGGAAAATACTGACGGTAACCAAGAAAAAAATGAAATTAATTAATTTTTAACTAAAAATAGTCTTGCTAAGATATAGACTGTCAATCATTTCTCATTTGATTAATCAATAAGTTTTATTATTAAAAAAAATTATTTTATCACGGAACAGAATGAGGGGTGTTGTTCTTAAACCGGATCTTAGACTATATACCCAACTTTAGTTTTAAGCAAACAGAGAGCCGGAGATAGAGAGCAAAGAGAGCATCATTCAATCAAATGGAAAAGGAACGAAAGCTTACAAGTCTACTTGTTGTTTTTTTTTTTTTGCAATATATTTTTGTTTATTGAATCTGCTTTTGGTTTTAAAAGCCTAACAATAAGTTTTAAAATCTTAAATCTATTTAAAAACAAGTAAGGAAGGGCTAAGTTCGGGTGTCACCGAACATTTTATACTCTCGCATGATAAAGTGATAATCGAGATTTCATTATACGTCATTTACATATTTTTCAAATACCGTATTTTTGTAAAGTTTTATTCCGCTATCATCATTGGTTCCTAATGTATATACTCGTATTATACAGAAAAGGCATCAGATGGAATTCAAAATAGCGTTATATTGGAAGAAGGCGTGGTTGTGAACCGATTTCACCCATATTTCGTACATGTCATCAGGGTGTTAGGAAAATATTATGTACTGAATTTCATTGAAATCGGTAGAGTAGTTCTTGAGATATGGTTTTTGGTCCATAAGTCGGCAACGCCACGTCCATTTTCAATTAAAACAAGTAAGGAAGGGCTAAGTTCGGGTGTCACCGAACATTTTATACTCTCGCATGATAAAGTGATAATCGAGATTTCATTATACGTCATTTACATATTTTTCAAATACCGTATTTTTGTAAAGTTTTATTCCGCTATCATCATTGGTTCCTAATGTATATACTCGTATTATACAGAAAAGGCATCAGATGGAATTCAAAATAGCGTTATATTGGAAGAAGGCGTGGTTGTGAACCGATTTCACCCATATTTCGTACATGTCATCAGGGTGTTAAGAAAATATTATATACCGAATTTCATTGAAATCGGTCTAGTAGCTCCTGAGATATGGTTCTTGGTCCATAAGTGGGCGGCGCCACGCCCATTTTCAATTTTTAAAAAAAGCCTGGGTGCAGCTTCCTTCTGCCACCTCTTCCGTAAAATTTAGTGTTTCTGACTTTTTTGTTAGTCGGTTAACTCACTTTTAGTGATTTTGAACATAACCTTTGTATGGGAGGTGGGCGTGGTTATTATCCGATTTCTTCCATTTTTGAACTATATATGGAAATATCTGAAGAAAACGACTCTGTAGACTTTGGTTGATATAGCTATAGTAGTTTCCGAGATATGAACAAAAAACTTAGTAGGGGGCGGGGCCACGCCCACTTTTCCAAAGCAATTGCGTCCAAATATGCCTCTCCCTAATGCGATCCTTTGTGCCAAATTTCACTTTAATATCTTTATTTATGGCTTAGTTATGACACTTTATAGGTTTTCGGTTTCCGCCATTTTGTGGGCGTGGCAGTGGGCCGATTTTGCCCATCTTCGAACTTAACCTTCTTATGGAGCCAAGGAATACGTGTACCAAGTTTCATCATGATATCTCAATTTTTACTCAAGTTACAGCTTGCACGGACAGACGGACGGACGGACAGACAGACATCCGGATTTCGACTCTACTCGTCGCCCTGATCACTTTGGTATACATAACCCTATATCCGACTCTTTTAGTTTTAGGACTTACAAACAACCGTTATGTGAACAAAACTATAATACTCTCCTTAGCAACATTGTTGCGAGAGTATTAAAAAAGCCTGGGTGCAGCTTCCTTCTGTCATTTCTTCCGTAAAATTTAGTGTTTCTGACGTTTTTTGTTAGTCGGTTAACGCACTTTTAGTGATTTTCAACATAACCTTTGTATGGGAGGTGGGCGTGGTTATTATCCGATTTCTTCCATTTTTGAACTGTATATGGAAATGCTTGAAGGAAACGACTCTATAGAGTTTGGTTGACATAGCTATAGTAGTTTCCGAGATATATACAAAAAACTTACGTCCAAATGTGCCCCTCCCTAATGCGATCCTTTGTGCCAAATTTCACTTTAATATATAGCATATAGGTTTTCGGTTTCCGCCATTTTGTGGGCGTGGCAGTTGGCCGATTTTACCCATCTTCGAACTTAACCTTCTTATGGAGCCTAGGAATACGTGTACCAAGTTTCATCATGATATCTCAATTTTTACTCAAGTTACAGCTTGCACGGACGGACAGACGGACGGACGGACAGACAGACATCCGGATTTCAACTCTACTCGTCACCCTGATCACTTTGGTATGTGTAACCCTATATCTGACTCTTTTACTTTTAGGACTTACAAACAAACGTTATGTGAACAAAACTATAATACTCTCCTTAGCAGCTTTGTTGCGAGAGTATAACTTGACAAGCTCAAGCAATTGTTTGAGTTTGGTAGGTGAAATACTAATAAATGATATACATATATGTACGTCTGTTAGTATACTTACTGCAACTTACAACGACTGGTATGAAGTCGCTTGTTAAAACTTCTACAATCTTTTGGACTTTTCAATGCCGAAAAGTTCTAGAAATTATTCTTTGGCATTGCTCCAATCATATAATTTCAGTTATTTGTATTGCTAGAATTTTAAATGAAAACAAGAAAAAGTCAGTTTATATTGTGAATGGTGGCTCAATGTAAATAATATGTTCGAAGATCATATACTAATACCTAGCTGAACCCGCTGCCGCTGTCCTGGCTGAAATTATGTGTTTTGAAATGAAAAGAAAGTTGAATTTATATTGTGTTGAAAATAATTTATTTGCGATTTGTCTAATTTTTTTTCAATGTAACGCAGCTTGATAAACAATATTTTTTCGTTTCTGTCCTGGTGCATTTACAGAGAAGATGTTTTTCCAACTTGTTTGTTATCGCAAATGCAATTTTCCCTAGAAACTGAATAGGTTTGAACTGAAATGGTTGTCCCTTTGTACATATTCGATAACTGAGTCACAATCAGTTCGGTGTCATTACACAGTTTCGGCGCATGAAGATTGTGAAACATAATAATGACAGATACAAATTTGAAACGCAAATGATACTGCGGCATACCAAGCCTCTCCAAGCAATTTAGAAACTCCACTGGATAATTCACGGCTTCGTTTTCATTGTCAATACGATCGATCGATTTATATGAGCGCAAGCCTCCCGGAATTTAACTGTGAATCTTCCAGTTTATGTCATTAACATCGGTATTTTAAGCAGCTAAAATTGCTCGCGCACTCAAGTAATCGCAGTTACGATAATTTGGCCAATCGGATAAACATTCTTGATGAGTTCGTCTTTCGTTGAAGTGAATTGACAAAGGGCAGATGAAATTGATATCAAACCACTGGAAGTATCAACCAAAATTTGCCCATTTCCAATTCTTAGCGAATACAATGTAAAATGTCTTCGGCAATTTAAATTTTTTTTTGCATCCCGAATTTACGCTAATTTGAAGGCTGATATGTCGAAATGATCTTCGCGAAAAGTATGCGACCTTCAGTGTCATGTTTCCAGTGATTATCATGTTCCAGCAATTGCAATTGCTGGCTTGCTTCTTAAAAAGTAGCACACACTTTACCATTCACTATACGCAATGTCTTAAATGAATTTGAACCGCGAGACGCACAATAGTCGGAAAACTTTCATGAATTGCAAAAGTAAATATTCTAAAAAGCGCTTTATTCGACATATTTGATACTTGGAGATCGATTTCACCAAACTGCAATTCTCAACATTGACATAAGTTTTGAATGCAAATTAGACAACAGTGGCAAATATGGTTAGATCAAGTCTTATCAAGTTCCATATTCACGCCTCCAAATTGAACGCTAAATGTTCTGCAATTATCGTCTGGTGAGCGACGCCGATAGAGTGCATATCCATCATTTCTAGTTTGTGTTTCCGAAAGAAAAGCACGTGGATACTGCTTCGTGCATTTATTGTCAGGCATACAAACCGAAGTGGGATTGTGGTGTCCGCAAGGTCTATGAACCATATTGGTTTTCATCACTTTGAATAATACTGGATCTTTCTCTGCATCAGGAATTTCCGCATTTATTTATTTCGGCTATTCAAAAGAAAAATGATTGAAAATTATTCAGTGAAAACTTTACGTGTGTTTCACATAAGGAGATCAATTACAGATAAAAATGTAGGATTCCACCCACAAGCCGCACAAATAAGTTAAGAAAATGTATTTAAGGTTTATTTAGTTTAATTAGAAATTTGTTAACATTAATTGTTACGATATAATGAAATAAACGATTTAAAAAGAAATTACAGTTTTACAATGAATTTATAAAAATACTGCAGACACCAAAATTTCGTTGTCGTCTTCGGCTTCTCAAACGCGACTTGACTCTTTTTATTTTTGTAGGAAACTTTTCTGATGCTGCTCGTAGTTGCCAGATTTCTGGTTCGCATTACGCCATTATAGGGTTTCCCTGTCCCCACAAAAATTTGTTACGAAGCCACGAAAAGGTCGGCGTTCTTTTTGCCATCAACATCCATTGGCAGCCCAAGGCACATGAAAGAGTACTCCCAGGATGGAATGACATAGGTGTGGAATTATGGATCGCGGTCAAACAGCAAAGCGATCGCCACGATATTACGGCACGACTTTTCAAACAACAGTTACGATATTTGATGGACTTTATCTTAAAGCAACGTATATGTGGTTCTGTTAGATGCTAGATGTACATACTCTAATGAGGGGCAAAAGAGAGGTTTGCCGCACGCACACAATCTTCTTTGGATGGTGGTTACACCAAATCATTTCTGCGGAAATTCCTGAGGCAGAGAAAGATCCAGTATTATACGAAGTGGTGAAAACCAATATGGTTCATGAACCTTGCGGACACCACAATCCCACTTCGGTTTGTATGTCTGACAATAAATGCACGGAACACTACCCACGTACTTTTCTTTCTAAACGCACACAGGAAGTAGTAGATATCCATTGTATCGGTCTCGCTCACCAGACGATAATAGCAGAACATTAAGCATTCAATTTAGAGGAGTGAATATCGAAGTTGACAACACAAGGATGGTACCATAGTCACCATGATTGTCTAATTCACATTCAAAACTCATGTCAATGTTGAGTATTGCAATTTGGTGAAATCGATCAAATACGTTTGCAAGTACGTCATCAAAGAAATCAACATGGCGTCTATTGGCCTTAAACGAGATGACATCAGCAAGTATCAAATAGGTCGATGCGTGAACTGCAATTAAGCGTTTTATAAGATATTTACTTTTGCAATTCATGAACAAGAGATGGCGATCTGAGATCGATTAATCGAAAAATCGATTTTTCGAGGCAATAAAATCGATTTTTTAAACCGATTGTAGAACTGGATCGATTCATTGGATCGATACATCATCCTTTAAAATCGACATTCGATTTTTTTTTATTTTTGTATTGTGGGCACTCACATATGGCAACACAGTTTGTCAGTTATTCATTCTCTGTACATTCTTGGATTGGTGCTAAAACTAGAATTTTAATTGTGGACGGCTTAAATAAAAGATTTGGGAATGTCGAGCAAGTTCTTTTGTTGGCTGCTGCGTCCATTTTAGATCCAAGATTTAAAAAAATTTTGCTGACCAAGTAGCTTGTTCACGAGCAATAAATAGAATCAACACTTCAATTTTAGATAATACTCGGCAACAACTTCCACAAAATAATATTGAGGCAGTCGACGCAATAGAAGGGACAGATAATGATATGAAAAAAGGAATTTGGGATTTTCATAAGTTGCTTGTAAAAAAGCAACTTTCTATGTACAATGCACTTGCACAGGAAAGTCAAGGCTTAAATGAAGAATTCAAACATTATTTATCGCAAGCAGTTGTACACTTGAAGTATGACCCTATACTTTACTGGCAAGAACAAAAAAACTCTATTTATCACCACGTTCACTCAATAGCCATGATGTATGTATATGAGTATTGTGGGATCATCTGTTCCTTGTGAGCGCCTTTTTTCAATTGCCGGAAATATCGCAAGTGATGAGCGGAATTGCTTGGACCCCAGTAGACTTGACAGACTGTTGTTTTTAAAAGTTTAAATATTAAGCATTGGGAACTATAAGCTAAATTATCTATTTGCTTCGTAACCTAAAACCTTAAAAAATTTCGAAAATAAATGTCTCGTTCTATCGGATCTGATACTTTGATATGGAAATAAAAATAATTGTTATTATCGAAGTCCCTGACTTTATTAATTAAAGATCGTTAATTATAACATTCGTCTTATTTTTAATAAAATTGATTAAAACTTATATTGTAATAGAAAATTGGGAAAAAGATCGATTTTTTGGAAATTGATACTTTAGATCTCGATTTTTTTGTGGATCGATTCATCAGGTCACGATTCGAATCGATTTAAAAATCGATCTTTTGCGGAATGAATCGCCATCCCTATCATGAACGTTTTCCGACTGTTGTGTGCCTGGTAGTTAATTTGGAGAATGGCCAAAGAGTGTCTTCCAACCCAGAGAATACAGTACAGCCAGTGAAAACACCGCCAGCAACAAAATTAAAATTTATGAGTTTTTTCTTAACTTTCTTCAGTGATCCGTTTGCGGGAAAATTGTTCTATTCGGAAATACCTTGATATTATATATAGAATGCATCGTCGAAGAAATAGTTGCGCAGAAAGCAAGGCCAACCAGTACATTGACATCCAGGAGGGTTCTCAACTAATGCCTTCGGACGAATTTACACAATCCAACCGAAAAACAACCGTCTTTTCATTTCAGAACACATAATTTCATGCGGGACAACGGCTGCGGGGTCAGCTAGTGTGATATAAATACTCACTTTCATACATTTAGAAAGAATATGGGTGAGGAAGCACAATATGTATTTATATTTATTTGATCATTGTTACTTGTGGAATTACTTACCCAGCCAAGAGCAGCTCAACGATAAATGATTATTCAATTTGAAAAGTGGAAGTTAAGCCCAAAGAAAAATCAACAATTAGGATAAGATAAAATTGCTGATTGTGAACATAATCGGATCATTTTATCATAAAAGTATACTTCCTCACAAACAATAAATACATATGTAAATATCTAATATTGTATCTCTTTGAATTCGTTTATATAATGGAAAGTATATGTAGAAATCTTAAAACTCGCAAACTTTACATTCCTACATACTAATCGGTTTACAATATATTGACTGATACTTCTGTAGTTATAGTATAGATCTCTAAAATGTAAATCACATCCGAAAAGGAAGAGGGTCAAATATATAAATAACGAATATTGGAAAGATTACTGATATGATAGGTAAGAAGTTAAATATATCTGAATCTAATATCGATATTATCAGATAAGGTTTAAAATAATTAAGTTGTAAATATATGTATGCCTGTACTATACTATATAAATCATAGACTGGCATAGTATGTTGTGTGTGAGAGTTATGGCGGTATCGATTTGATTTTATCTTTTTTCTTAATAGCACATAATACATATTAACACGCTACATACTTAAAAACCAATCATATAGAGGAAATTCAGCCAGATGTTCGAAAATCCTGATATTAGTTTTATAGGGGCTAGGCGTAGTTTTCGCTCAATTTTATCTTATTTAAGCACAAAAATTCACTGTTATGAGTAAAATACGCTCTCTCATTTTCATTGAGATAACTCACATATTGGCCGATATATGCGGTACAAATTCACCCAGATGTTCGGAAATCTTTATATTAGATACTAGAAGCCCGCCCCGGCTTCACACGGGTATTAAACAATCATTTCAAAAGCTATAATTTTCTACCCACTCTCCCACACAAACTTTCTCGTTTTTGCGTGGGGTCATTAAAATTAGTTAAATGAAGGAAATACGAACATTAAAGTATTTTTTTTTGTATTTTTATTATTTTTTTAATTTTTGTAAAAAGGGCTTTACTGTATATTTTGCTTTCTCTGCTCTTGAAAAATAATATTTTGAGTCACAGCTTCCCTGTAAACAATATTTGATGTTAATTTATTACTATTATATTATACTATTATATTACTGCCACAATATAAATTGATTACTTGGGATCATCGAAATTCTCGGTAAATGAGCTAGTTGACCAGCTGCTGTGCCGGCTACAATTAAATTGTCCTTCAGTTCCATAATAAGCAGCCTCGTCCCGTTGTACATGCTTGAAGGACTTAAATTCCTCAAAAGCATAATTGGGATTCAATTTTTTAAAGCCAATTGAAGTAGTGGCAGGCCAGAAGGGTTTAATGAATTTAAAAAATCTTGAGAATAATGGACTGCGTTTCCGATATTAGTTACGGTGTCTATCGATTTGGATTTTTTTGTTTTTCCGGGAGTATTTAAATAACTAAATTGTTCATTTCGTTGAAACTATCATTCCTGGGTGACAATATTGCCCTAGAACGCAACCAATGAAAATACTTTTCGTACAAATTCTCGATGTCAGGGTATATTGCATCTATTAAAATTTCCAAACTATGGACTACTTGGCCTAGAGACTCATTCTGAAGAATATTATAATTACTCCTTAAATTTGGAGTATGAAAAATTTCTTCCCCAAGTTTAAGCAGGGGCCCATTTTTTCGGATAGAACATATTGATTGCTGTTCAAGATTTATGGTTATCGGAAATTTAAAAGATGAATGAGCAGTTTTTTCATCCTTCAGAAAGGTTGCAGCAATTCCTGACGAAGCAACTGCTATAGCTATCTCCCTGGTTGTTTTATTTTAGTAAGTATAAAATTTGCAAGAAAGCTTTTGCCAGTACCCCGGCGTATCCAAAAAGGAATATTGCTTGTGTTATTATTCACGCTATAACTCGCGCTTTTCAGTGTGTTGCAACTTAGCTAAATGTTAAATAAGATAATCTGACTAAATTTAACATTCTCTGTTATAAATAAGTAATGATTTTTTTTTGACTTCACGCTCGTAATTCGGTTGAAAATTATCATTTTTACAAACCATACTCTTTGGATTACTTTCAAAGTGGTTCAGCTTATTTTTCATATCAATCAACGGTTTATTCAGCTATTGCGAACAGACAAAAACCCAACTTATTTTTATATACATACATAACTAGCTGGCTCCGCAGCCTTTGTCATGCGTGAAATTATGTGTTTTGAAATGAAAAGAAAGTTAAATTCATCATTTAATTTTTGTTTTTTATTTTCAATGTAATGCAGCTTGATAGACAACATTTTTTGGTTTCTGTTCCGGTGTACAGAAAAGATGGTTTTCCAACTCGTGAGCACGCCACGTATATCTGAACGTGTGAAAAACATAGCGTTTCCAAATTTGTGCACCATACTATGCGACTATCATTGTATCCTGTTGGTTGTCATCTCAAACTCAATTTTCACTGAAAGCGGAATACGTTACAACTGAAATGGGAAATCGTTAGAACTCAAAGGAATTCGTAGAATCAAACATTCTGCCCCTTGTATTCGATAGATGTGTCACAATCAGTTGGGTGTCATTACACAGTTTCGGGGCATGATGATTGCGAAACATAATAACGACCGATCGTTATTTGAGACGCAAATGATGCGGTGGCATACCAAGCCTGTCCAAAGAATTTAGAAATACCAATGGATAATCAACGGCGTCGTCTTCATTGTCAAGACGATCGATCGATTTGTATGAGCGCAAGTCTCCCGGAATTTGACTTTGAATCTTCCAGTTTAAGTCAACAACATCGGCATTTTTAGAAGCTAACATTGCGCGAGCACTTTAGGAATCGTAGTTACGATAATTTGGCCAATGTTCGAACATTCCTGATGAGTTCATCTTTCGTGAATTGATAAAGGGAAGATGGAATTGATATCAAACCACCGGAAGTATCAACCGAAATTGTACCATTTCCAATTTTTAGCGAAGGCGATGTAAAATATCTCCGGCAATGTCATTTTTGTTCTTATCCCATAATTGACGCGGATTTGATGGCTGATATGTCGAAATGATTATCGCGAAAAGTGTGCGAGCTTCATTTTCATTCCAGTGATTAACGTGTTCCAGCAATTGTAATTGCTGGCTTACTTCTCCAAAACTTGCACACATCGTACCATTCACAGTAAGCAATAACTCAAATAAAGTTGAACCGCGTACGTTAATCAATAGCAACCGAAGGTAGAAGCAATCGTCGTTTTTCGGGTGGATTGTGTAAATTCGTCCCAATGCATTAGTTGAGAACTCATCTGGATGTCAATCTATTGGTTGGACTTGCTTTCTGCGCAACTATTTCTTCGACGATGCATTCCATGTATAATATCAAGGTATTTCCGAATAGAGCAATGTTCCCGCAAACGGATCACTGACGAAAGTTAAGAAAAAACCCGTCAATGTTAATTTTGTTGCTGACGGTGTTTCCACTGGCTGTACTGTATTCTTTGGGTTGAAATACGCTCTTTGGCCATTCTCCAAATTAACTGCGAGACGAACAAAAGTCGGAAAACGTTCATGAATTTTTCATCTTCTTAATTAGCGTAGATACCGCTTACGCGATTATAGCCGAGTTAACAACAGCGCGCCAGTCGTTTCTTCTTTTCGCTACGCGGCGCCAATTAGATATTCCAAGCGAAGCCAGGCCCTTCTCCACTTGGTCCTTCCAACGGAGTCTAGGTCTTCCTCTTCCTCTGCTTTCCCCGGCGGATACTGCTTCGAATACTTTCAGAGCTGGAGTGTTTTCGTCCATCCGGACAACACGACCTAGCCAGCGTAGCCGCTGTCTTTTAATTCGCTGAACTGTGTCAATGTCGTCGTATATCTCGTACAGCTCATTGTTCCATCGAATGCGATATTTGCCATGGCCAATGTGCAAAGGACCATAAATCTTTCGCAGAACCTTTCTCTCGAAAACTCGTAACGTCGACTCATCGGTTGCTGTCATCGTCCAAGCCTCTGCGCCATATAGCAGGACGGGAATTATGAGCGACTTATAGAGTTTAGCTTTTGTTTATCGAGAGAGGACTTTACTTCTCAATTGCCCACTCAGTCCGAAGTAGCACCTGTTGGCAAGAGCAATCCTGCTTTGGATTTCCAGGCTGACATTGTTGATGGTGTTAATACTGGTTCCTAAATAGACGAAATTATCTACAACTTCAAAGTTATGACTGTCAACAGTGACGTGAGATCCAAGTCGCGAGTGCGACGACTGTTTGTTTGATGACAGGAGATATTTCGTCTTGCCCTCGTTCACTGCCAGACCCATTTTGTGTTTTTCCTTGTCCAGCCTGGAGAAAGCAGAACTAACGGCGCGGGGGTTGATATCATGATATTAATATCATCGGCATACCTGGCGTATGTATTCTTATAGAAGATGGTACCTTCTCTATTTAATTCTTCAGCTCGAACTATTTTCTCCAGAAGCAGATTGAAGAAGTCGCTCGATAGGGAGTCGCCTTGTCTGAAACCTCGTTTGGTATCGAGCGGCACGGAGATGTCCTTCTCGATCCTGACGGAGCTTTTGGTGTTGCTCAACGTTTGTTTACACAGCCGTATTAGTTTTGCGGGGATAACAAATTCAGACATCGCGGCATAAAGGCAGCTCCTTTTCGTGCTGTCGAAAGCAGCTTTGAAATCGACAAAGAGGTGGTGTGTGTCGATTCTCCTTTCACGGGTCTTTTCCAAAATTTGGCGCATGGTGAATATCTGGTCGGTTGTTGATTTGCCAGGTTGGGCATGCTTTCGTCCGACCATATTTTGCAAAGAAGCTGATGCATGCTCCTTATCAGTTTTTCGCCGCCGTGTTTGAATAACTCGGCTGGTTATCCATCGGCCATCGTTCATGAATTGCAAAAGTAAATATCCTACAAAGCGCTTTATTGCAGTTCACGTATTGACCGTATCGTTCAAGACCAATAATCGCCATGTTGCTTTTTTTGGTGACGTACTTACAAACGTATATTATCGATTTCACCAAACTGCAATATTAAAGATTGATATGAGTTTTGAATGTGAATTAGACAATAATGGTGAATATAGTACAATCCATGTGTTGTCAACTTCGATATTAACTCTTGTAAGTTGATTGCTGAATGTTCTGTTATCTGGTGAGCGACGCCAATAGAGTTGATATCCATCATTTCCAGTTTGTGTTTCTGAAAGGAGAGCACGTGGGTAGTGTTTCATGCATTTATTGTCAGACATACAAACCGAAAAGGTGAACCGTATTAGTTTCCACCATTTCGTATAATACTGGATCTTTCTCTACATCAGGAATTTCCGCGCAAATGCTTTGATCAATTTGATCTGGTGTAACCATCATCAAAATAAGAACGCAGCAAACCTGTCTTTTGCCACTCATTAGTGTATATCCAGCATCCAACAGCACCACATATTCGTTGCTTCAAGATAAAGTCAATCAAACATCGTAACTGTTGTTTGAAAAGTCATGCTGTGACAGCGTGACGATCGCTTGCTGATTGACCGGGATCCATAATTCCGTACGTTTGTCACCGCATGCTGGAAGTACTTCTTGCCTTGCCTTGCCTTGGGCTGCCATACGTTGATGCTAAAAAGAACGCCTACCGATATTAGGGCGACCACTTCGTAGCCTTGTAACAAAGTTCAATCTGCAATTGACCTCTTTGGGTGAATAATTTTCAAAAATTTTTCTTTTGAATAGCCGGAATAAAAAAGCAACCGACCGAAATTGAACGATTCAAATTATTTACAAATCAAAATATTGAAAAATAAAACAAACAAAAATTGAAAAGAAAAATTGTACTTTTTGGAATTATCCAATTTTCCGACTTTTCTTCATGAAAAGTATAAGGTATTTTTGTTTCTGAACCTTCCTTGATCCACAACGAACAATCTCTGAAAATTTCATCAAGATTGGTTCAGCCGTTCTGTTAGCGTTACTAACAAACAAACATTCATTCGTTTGTATAGGAAAAAGAAAAGGGCTGTTTATAAGGGTTTTTCGGCATTATTCGAATTTTTTTCTCCGTAAACACTATCCTTGAACCTCAACGAACATTAAAAAAAAAAAATATTAAATTTGGTTCAGTCGTATGAAAGTTATGAGCGTACATACAGTTTGGCTATTCATTTTTATTTATATAGATATGGCGGCTAAGGAATGTATTGGCTCGATTTAACCCATTTTTGACATACAGACAACCCACAGTCAGAGAAGTATTATCCCTGAATTTCAAGTATACTATATATCTCACACGTTGACTGATATTTAAAAAAAAAACAAGTGAGGAAGGGCTAAGTTCGGGTGTCACCGAACATTTTATACTCTCGCATGGTAAAGTGATAATCGAGATTTCATAATATGTCATTTACATATTTTTCAAATACCGTATTTTTGTAAAGTTTTATTCCGCTATCATCATTGGTTCCTAATGTTTATACTCGTATTATATGTACAGAAAAGGCATCAGATGGAATTCAAAATAGCTTTATATTGGAAGAAGGCGTGGTTGTGAACCGATTTCACCCATATTTCGTACATGTCATCAGGGTGTTAAGAAAATATTATATACCGAATTTCATTGAAATCGGTTAAGTAGTTCCCGAGATATGGTTCTTGGTCCATAAGTGGGCGGCGCCACGCCCATTTTCAACTTTTAAAAAAAGAATGGGTGCAGCTTCCTTCTGCCACTTCTTCCGTAAACTTTAGTGTTTCTGACGTTTTTTGTTAGTCGGTTAACGCACTTTTAGTGATTTTGAACATAACCTTTGTATGGGAGGTGGGCGTGGTTATTATCCGATTTCTTCCATTTTTGAACTGTATATGGAAATACCTGAAGAAAACGACTCTGTAGACTTTGGTTGACATAGCTATAGTAGTTTCCGAGATATGTACAAAAAACTTAGTAGGGGCGGGGCCACGCCCACTTTTCCAAAAAAATTGCGACCAAATTTGCCCCTCCCTAATGCGATTCTTTGTGCCAAAGTTCACTTTAATATCTTTATTTATGGCTTAGTTATGACACTTTATAGGTTTTCGGTTTCCGCCATTTTGTGGGCGTGGCAGTTGGCCGATTTTGCTTATCTTCGAACTTGTCCTTCTTATGGAGCCAAGGAATACGTGTACCAAGTTTCATCATGATATCTCAAATTTTACTCAAGTTACAGCTTGCACGGACAGACGGACGGACGGACAGACAGACATCCGGATTTCGACTCTACTCGTCGCCCTGATCACTTTGGTATATATAACCCTATATCTGACTCTTTTAGTTTTAGGACTTACAAACAACCGTTATGTGAACAAAACTATAATAAATACTGCGTATCTAAGGGGTTTTTGTTGGATTTGAACAATTTTTATACCCTGAACAGGGTAAATTAAGTTTGTCACGAAGTTTGTAACACCCAGAAGGAATCGTCGGAGACCCTATAAAGTATATATACAAATGATCAGTATGTTGAGCTGAGTCGATTTAGCCATGTCCGTCTGTCTGTCTGTATATATACGAACTAGTCCCTCAGTTTTTAAGATATCGTTTTGAAATTTTGCAAACGTCATTTTCTCTTCAAGAAGCTGCTTATTTGTCGGAACTGTCGATATCGGACCACTATAACATATAGCTATCATACAAACTGAACGATCGGAATCAAATGCTTGTATGGAAAACTTTCACATTTGACAAGATATATTCACGAAATTTGGTATATGTTATTTTCTAAGGCAACAATGTAATGTCCGAAGAAATTGTTCAGATCGGTTAACTACAGCCTATAGCTGTCATACAAACTGAACGATCGGAATCAAGTTCTTGTATGGACAACTTTCACATTTGACAAGATTTATTAACGAAATTTGGTATATGTTATTTTCTAAGGCAACAATGTAATCTCCGAAGAAATTGATCAGATCGGTTAACTATAGCATATAGCTTCCATACAAACTGAACACATAGTTACTAACAGAAAAGTACCTGTGAAGGGTATTTCGCTACGGTGCAACCGAAGTTAACGTTTTTCTTGTTTAACATAAGGTGACACATACTTAAGGCATCATTCGAATACCCCGTACTTAGTTGCGTTGTTCTCACGCACACTTTTTAAAAAGTTTTGCCCACAAGTTCTCCTCGCTACTGCGGTCTCCTGTACGAAATTACAATTTTATTTTTTAATTCAGTTATGGCACTTTATATGTTTTCGGTTAATGGCGTTTTGAGGGCTTGTGGTCCAATTACGCCCATCAACGAACTCGTAATTTATTGTACTAATTTATTGTACCAAGTTGTATCAAGATATCTTAATTTTGCCTCAAATAACGGAGAGACAGTCACCCGGATTTTAACTCGCTTCTTCATCCTGATCACTTACATATATTTATATATGTATATACAGTAGAATCCGGTTATAACGACATTCAAGGGACCGATGAAAATACTTCGTTGTAACAGGTCGACGTTCAAAAAGAATTTAGAGATTTTTTTTTTTTTGCTTTTACGCTTCCCATACTAACTGTAGTACGCTGGAATATTTTTTTTGCTATTAAAAAACCGTTTTCAGTAAAAATAAAATGTATTCCAATTCAAATTATGTATACATACATATTATCAACATATGTACTCGTACATAGTAATATACATAAGTACAATTATACAAATTTACTTCAAAAAGTCTGTAATTTTACCTTGATTTTTCTTGTTATGGTGAAAATAAGAATCGCGTACAGCATTATGAAGAATAGACATCATATTTTTTGCAGATTCATCAATGAAATTAGCGTGTACAAATTGATTTAAAATTTCTGCAGATTTTAGAGCTTCAGATACGCTTGGAGATGAAGAAATCTGGATATTTTCATCAGCGCTGTCTTCACTATATCACTCTTGTCGACAATTACATTTTGCTCAATTGCTTCATCGGTTAGTTCTCCACATATTGCAAGATTATTGAAGTTATACTTCTTATATGAGTTCGGAAAAAGTTGCGATAGATTCAGGTTGCGCAACCTTGCTCAATATGAATCTACGCAACCTTGTCTGCGAAGATGTTCGAGCAGCAAGCGAAGCGGTGACAATCGGCGATCGTTTGTTCGTTTCTTTCGGCACACCTCGGCTTTTCTACCAACAACACAATGTTGCCATGCTTATGCTGTTGTTGTTTTTGTAGAACAATATTTCAATTTTTGGTTGGTGACATATTCAATTAAAAAATCAATTCTGTTGGGATTCGAACCTACGTGCTCGTCGTAACTTTTGAAGCGCTTACCACCTAGACCACCAATGACACTTGTATTGCGTTGTCCTAAGTGTGGTTTGGTTATGCATGAAAGAAATATACAATGGATCGCCGATTGTTACCTCTTTCCTTGCTGCTGCTGCGCATATGTATGTTTGTATGCTTGTTCATTATTGAAGTTATACTGCTTTTTCTTTCCTTTGTCTTTTATTTCTGCGAATTCTCAACTATTCTATGTGCCCTTTTGTTGAAATACTCTACGTTGGTCCATTTTTTGGAAATCGACCCGCGATGACGAGGTATATCGTTTTATCTGACAGCGTGAGGTTTAAGCAGTGTTACCAACTCTCAAAAATATTTATCCCTAAATTTGTGTCAAAAACCCCTAAAATCGCCTTAATTATTGAGTTGTCCCCCTAAAAAATATTTACAGTAGACGCTCTATAAAGTTACGCTTTCGGGAGTAGCGTAACTTTTAAAAACGGACTTTTAGAGGTTTGGTTTAGAGATTTGTAACCAATAGCCAATGATAATGTGAATTTCCTCTCAATTTCTTTGAGTGTATGAAATAGAGTGGGGAACTAATTTGAGGAGAAGGAAACTTTTAAAAACGTAACTTTATAGAGCGTCCACTGTAAATATAGTAAATACATAATGATGTAGAAATAATATGTTGTAATATGTTTCAAAAGTATTTTTATTGTAAATTAGTTAATATATGAAATATTTCTTCTTCATCTGAAGATTCACATTTTTTGAAATCGTACATATTGACATTAAACAATTTTAACATTTTATTGGATGGATTAAATGTTGTACACGATCCATCATTTCGATTTAATGTAAATCGAACCATCAAGATGCTTTGCAACATTTTAATGGATAGTCTATTCCGCACTAGCGTTTGAAATTGGAACAGTGGAAAATGCTAATCCGAATTTTGAGATATTTTCAGCTGAAGAAGAGGTATTTGTCCATATTCTATTGCTTAATTGGTGAAATATATGAGTTCGCTGAATGTAATTTAATATTGGTTTTATATCGGGTTTGACTTGAGATGTAGCAACACTCGGGTGCAATTCAGCAACAGTTTTCAACAATGATAAATTATCCGGAAGCCTTTTCTGAATCTGCTTGGCCAGAGAACATAAAAAGGTCTTGCATCGTTCTCTGACATCCAACAGATCCTTTTCCTCAAGTTCTTGAGATATGGTATGAAAATCAAAGCCAAAATACATTGAAGCTGAATGCATCAGATGTTCCTGGAAATTATATTCTACCAGTTCAGAGTCCACCAATTTTTCCAATTGTGAAGGAACAACAAGTCGTTTAAGCAAATTTTTGTATAACAAAAACAAATCCTCAAACAATTTGACAGGTTCAGCATGGTTGCTTTGAAAAAGTGAGTTTAATTGCGTCACATGTTTTAATTCGGTTTGTAAAAAAATGAATAACGCATAATGTCTAAACCCGAAATAAATTTTGAAAAAGTCATAACATGTCAAATATCACCAACACCGCTGACCAGCTCACCCAACTCCAACAACTACCTGTATACCTACCTATATAAAAAAAAAACCTTTTTTAATTTTATTGAAGAACGAGTACTGCCGTACAGCAGTAGTTAGATGACGCTTATGGTACTCTAATAAAAAATCATAAATATTGAATTGTATTATTTGTCTTGATCATTTATAAATTACAAACATGCAATGAAATCTATTTACTTTTTAGGTCTGGATCTGTTTCCCAAATCTTCGTGTACTTCTGATTGTACGTTTTTTTATTTTTATTGTCCTTCGGCATCTTTAACAAATTTATTTTCGACACACAATACAAACCAAAATTGAAATAACAACTGTCGTAAGAATATTCTTAACCTCTTTTTTGGCGGTATCCTATCTGACATAAGCTAATGTCAAACATACCAACATACGCCGCCATATGCACAGGCTATAAAATAACCGCCAGTGGCGCCAGTATTGCCGCCAGTCACCACAGAGTGGTTGTAGAATTACGAACTAGATGTCGTTATGAGTCGGTAGGTCGAGAAATAAATATTAATGTCTCTGTTGGCTACATTGGTTTACACCACAGCCATTTGTATATTTATCTTATAAAACAAAAAATAATAATGTTATCAATTTAAAAATATTAAGGAGTGAAAAAATCCCTGAAAATACCCCTAAAAATTTTAAACCCCTAAAAAAATCCCATCTCACTTATTTACCCCCTAAATCTGGGGGGAAAACCCCTAAGTTGGGAACACTGGGTTTAAGAAGTTCATTTCTAATTTTGTCTTGTGGCATATTAGAAATGATGTTTCTTTGAAAATCGTTCGCTTACAACGGATAAAATGACTTCTGAGTGGTGATTTTAATGAATAAATTCCCTTTGGTTGAAATGCTCTGCGTTGGCCGATGAAAAGTTAAGACTATAATTCTCAAGATCATTCATTCCTTTCATTTCTTCAAAGAAATTAATGACCTTTAGAAATATGCATATTTATTTGCATTATTTCGTTGTCATTTCCATATTCGTAGCAATGGAATTTCTATGGCAAAAGTAAAGTAATGGCCACCGATTGTCACCCATTGCCGCTGTAGCAGCTTCGCCTACAAACATGCGTAAATACATATGTATGTATGTATACGTATGATCGTGAATAATATCGGCGCAGATTTTTACGAGAAGCACCAGAAAGTCGTGCAATTTATGATTTTTAGCTTTTGCCATCGTCGCGAAAAGACGATTTGTTGGCAAAGGCATGCTCGGGGAGATAATAAATTATAATAAATTTATAAAATGTGAATTTAAGTTTTCTAGTTTTCTTTCATACAAAATGATATGCATTTCTTGGAATATCACTAAGAAATATAACTTCATCCGCGCGTAGGGACTCCACGCACCTTTTTTGTGAATACTAGAAAATTCCTCGATTTCTTCTATTGATATGGGTAGGCTACTTTCAAAAGCACTTGCCCAAACTGAGAGCGGAACATCATCTTCATCATCAAAATCAGATGATATTGAGGTGCTGGTAACGCCTATATTCGCGATAGAAAATCCAGCATGCTTGAAACAGTTGGAAATCGTTATTTCAGAAACCTTGTTCCAAGCATCATATATCATAAGAATGGCATCAAGTATTGTAATCTTCACTTGCCCAACCTTGTTATTTTTATTGTTATCGTGGTCGTTAATTAGTTCTAGAACAAGGAATTTTCGAAAATATGATTTAAACGCAAGAATTACTCCTTGATCCATAGGTTGCAATATGGATGTAGTATTCGGTGGCAGAAAAACTAGAATAATGCTTCTCAAGTCATCGATTTTAGGGTGTGCTGGACAATTATCAACCAAAAGTAGGATTTTTTTTTCGTTCTTAAGTTCACGATCCCAGCCACGCACCCATTTCGTAAAAATATCAGATGTCATCCAGGCTCTGCTATTACTAACATAATCGACAGGTAACGACCGTATGTTTTTGAAACATCTTGGACGCTTTGACTTTCTAATTACAAGCAATTTTCTTTTTATTGTACCACTCATGTTTGCTGCAATTAGCACAGTTAGTCTTTCTTTCGACAGCTTTCCGCCTAAACATTTTTCTCCTCTAAATTTTAAAGTTTGATTTGAAGTTAAAAATCTCATCATCGCTAAATTGGGCTTTCAAATTTGGCCAAACTTTTGCTAACCAGTCGCCCACATCACTCTTTTGGACTGACAGAGATTCACCAGCAACTTTGCCTGCAACAATATTGTGTCTTAATTTGAATCGGCTGATCCAACTTGTTGAGCATTCGGATCCAGAAATGTTAAGCTTTTTATCAAAATCATTTGCTTTTTCTTGTAGTATAGACCCATTTATAGGTATACTCTTACTACGCCGCACTTTAAACCACTGCAATAATGCTTTATCTACATACATCATCTTGACTCGAAACTCTCACACGTTTAATTTTAAGAACATTTTCATTGAATTGAGGTTCAATTTTGCTTTTATTTTTCTTGAATGTAGATATTGTGGAATGACTAACACAGAACTCTTTTGCAAGAAGTGCATTTGATTCGCCAGCTTCTAAGCGATGTATAATTGCAGATTTTTCTTCAATAGAAAAACATTTTCTCTTCAGAGCACTCATTGCGGCGCATCTTCTTATTGTCTGACCGCGAACAAATAACTAACTAACTGAAATTTATACATTGAAGCCGAGACTGATCTACAAAAATTAACGAAATACATACATAAGTAAATAGCTATGTACTAGCGAAAGACATAAAAACATTGTACCGTACTTTACCGTTATTGATTCCGCAACTGATCGGCGACATTCATTCTTAAAAAAAAAGCATGCGTCGTCGTTATAACCAGTAAACTTATCTTAAAATTTCGTGAAATTACGTCGCTAAAGCCGGTATGTCGCTAAAAACGGTGACGCTTTAAGCAATGTTTTTTTCAAAAATTTGTACTAAAACCAAACTTTAAGTTGCCTTTACGTTTTTTATTATTTTTTTTATTCGGATTATACTGTATATGTATATATACACTCCTGGCCACGCAAACCTTACTACTATACTCTATTAAATATTGTTTTTGGACTTTTTCGTTCGTTCGGGATTTACTTCGATTTTGTTTTTTTTATGTTTTTAGTAAGTAAACTAAATTATATTTTCTAATTATAATTACAGTTTCTAATTTATTACGCTTAATGAGTAAAACACAAATTAGCTTTTCCGTGATTATACAAAAGCGGCCGATTTTATTGTTTTTAACACGTTCGCGGACGTGGATGCTTTAGCATTCATTGTATATAACGGTTAAAATACGATGTTCTGACTACGCTTATAATATACTTATGTCTAATTAGATTTCGGATATTACAACTAGTTTCAAAGATAATTGCCTGTATATTTTTGCAGCTCCCTAAAACGTCCGCGAACGTATTAAAGTGATACACCGACTAAACTTCGTGTTTCAATTCTTCTTCTTCTTAATTGGCGTAGAAACCGCTTAAGCGATTATAGCCGAGTTAACAACAGCGCGCCAGTCGTTTCTTCATGTGGCGCCAATTGGATATTCCAAGCGAAGCCAGGTCCTTCTCCACTTGGTCCTTCCAACGGAGTGGAGGTCTTCCTCTTCCTCTGCTTCCCCCGGCGGGTAATGCGTCGAATATTTTCAGAGCTGAAGTGTTTTCGTCCATCCGGACAACATGACCTAGCCAGCGTAGCCGCTGTCTTTTAATTCGCTGAACTATGTCGATGTCGTCGTATATCTCGTACAGCTCATCGTTCCATCGAATGCGATATTCGCCGTGGCCAATGCGCAAAGGACCATAAATCTTTCGCAGAACTCTTCTCTCGAAAACTCTTAACGTCGACTCCATCAGTTGATGCCATCGTCCAAGCCTCTGCACCATATAACAGGACGGAAATTATGAGCGACTTATAGAGTTTAGCTTTTGTTCGTCGAGAGAGGACTTTACTTTTCAATTGCCTACTCAGTCCGAAGTAGCACCTGTTGGCAAGAGTTATCCTGCGTTGGATTTCTAAGCTGACATTGTTGGTGGTGTTTACGCTGGTTCCAAGATAGACGAAATTATCTACGACTTCAAAGTTATGACTGTCAACAGTGACGTGAGAGCCAAGTCGCGAATGCGACGACTGTTTGTTTGATGACAGGAGATATTTCGTCTTGCCCTCGTTCACTGCAAGACCCATTTTCTGTGCTTCCTTGTCCAGCCTGGAGAAAGCAGAACTAACGGCGCGGGTGTTGAGGCCGATGATATCAATATCATCGGCATACGCCAACAGCTGTACACTCTTATAGAAGATGGTACCTTCTCTATTTAGTTCTGCGGCTCGAACTATTTTTTTTCCAAAAGCAGGTTGAAAAAGTCGCACGATAGGGAATCGCCTTGTCTGAAACCTCGTTTGGTATCGAACGGCTCGGAGAGGTCCTTCCCGATCCTGACGGAGCTTTTGGTGCTACTCAACGTCAGTTTACACAGCCGTATTAGTTTTGCGGGGATACCAAATTCAGACATCGCGGCATAAAGGCAGCTCCTTTTCGTGCTGTCGAAAGCAGCTTTGAAATCGACGAAGAGATGGTGTTTGTCGATTCTCCTTACACGGGTCTTTTCCAAGATTTGGCGCATGATGAATATCTGGTCGGTTGTTGATTTGCCAGGTCTAAAGCCACACTGATAAGGTCCAATCAGTTTGTTGACGGTGGGCTTTAATAGAACCTTATATGCGATGTTGAGGAGGCTAATCCCACGGTAGTTGGCGCAGATTGTGGGGTCTCCTTTTTTATGGATTGGGCATAGCACTCTTAAATTCCAATCGCTGGGCATGCTTTCGTCCGACCATATTTTACAAAGAAGCTGATGCATGCTCCTTATCAGTTCTTCGCCGCCGTGTTTGAATAGCTCCGCCGGCAATCCGACGGCCCCTGCCGCTTTGTTGTTCTTCAGGCGGGCAATTGCTATTCGAACTTCTTCATGGTCGGGTAATGGAACGTCTGCTCCATCGTCATCGATTGGGGAATCGGGTTCTCCTTCTCCTGGTGTTGTGCGTTCACTGCCATTCAGCAGGCTGGAGAAGTGTTCCCTCCATAATTTAAGTATGCTCTGGGCATCAGTGACTAGATCACCTTTGGGGGTTCTACAGGAATACGCTCCGGTCTTGAAACCTTCCGTAAGCCGCCGCATTTTTTCGTAGAATTTTCGAGCATTACCCCTGTCGGCTAGCTTATCAAGCTCTTCGTACTTACGCATTTCAGCCTCTTTCTTCTTCTGTCTACAAATGCGTCTCGCTTCCCTCTTCAACTCTCGGTATCTATCCCATCCCGCACGTAGGCAGCCTGCCCTCCTCGTCATTCCAGCTGTTCTTTTGCACTTTCTGAAAACCAATGGTTTCGGTTGCAGCTGTACGTAAGGAGTTTGAAATGCCGTCCCACAGTTCCCTTATACCGAGTTGTTGACGAGTGCTCTCAGAGAGCAGGAGTGCAAGCCGAGTAGAAAAACGTTTGGCAGTCTGTTGTGATTGCAGCTTTTCGACGTCGAACCTTCCTTGTGTTTGTTGGCGTGCGTTTTTTGCTGCACAGAGGCGGGTGCGAATCTTGGCTGCAACAAGATAGTGGTCCGAGTCGATGTTAGGACCTCGGAGCGCACGCACATCTAAAACACTGGAGACGTGTCTTCCGTCTATCACAACATGATCGATCTGGTTGGTAGTTTTTCGATCCGGAGACAGCCAGGTAGCTTGATGAATCTTCTATGCTGGAATCTAGTACTACAGATAACCATATTTCAGGCCCCGGCGAAGTCAATCAGCCTCAACCCATTTGGGGATGTTTCGTCGTGGAGGCTGAATTTACCGACCGTAGTGCCAAATATACCTTCTTTGCCCACCCTGGCGTTAAAGTCGCCAAGCACGATTTTGACATCGTGGCGGGGGCAGCTCATAGAAGGCATCTTTGGTCACATCGTCCTTCTCTTCCGTCGGGGCGTGGGCGCAAATCAGCGATATGTTGAAGAACCTCGCTTTGATGCGGATTGTGGCTAGACGTTCATTCACCGCAGTGAATGATAGTACTCGGCGACGGAGTCTCTCTCCCACCACGAATCCTACACCAAACTTGCGCTCCTCCTAGTAAATGTCACAAGGACCCACTCGCCTCTGTCCTTGTCCCGTCCATCGCATTTCTTGGACGGCGGTGATGTCAGCCTTTGTCTTTACGAGGTCATCAACCAGCTGGGCAGCGGCACCTTCCCAATTAAGGGACCGGACATTCCAGGTGCATGCTCTCAATTCGTAGTCCTTATTTCGTTTGCCATGGTCGTCATCAAAAGGGGGGTCTCTCATCCGAGGCTGGTTGTAGCTCTTCACTGGGGGTGTTTTTTACGTGGCGGGTCCCAAACCCAGCGCACAACCCTTGTAGGGAATGTTTCGCCTTCTCACTTTAGCTCGCCTTCGAACGGATGTTCCTAGGCTACCCAGAGGATACTTGGTCAAAGACCGGAAGTAGTGAGCTGCTTGAGCCATGTGTAAAAGAATCGTTTCTGGCCACTCCCAAGTGAATGGCGATCAGAGAACTTTCCTCACTTGCGTGAACTTCTACACATGACTCCATCCTTCAATTAAAAAACAATAAAACAAAATATTAATTTCAAATATAGTGAAAATGATATTAAATTTGATTTTGTGTTTGATTGATTGTCGTTTCGTTCAAGTCGTTCGTGAGTTATAGCGTCGCAAACATGGAGCAAAATAAAAAGAAAATACGCCATATTTTACAGTAATACTACGATAAAGGCAAAAATGCATCTCAAGCCGCCAATAAAATTTCCATTTCCACCGCACAACGATGGCTTCAACGTTTTCGTTCTGGTGTAGAGGTGGTCGAAGATGTGCCACGCTCCGGAAGGCCTGTCGTCGAAAATTGCGATAAAATCGCTGAATTGGTGAAAAGAGACCGGCATAGTAGTAGCCGTAGCATCGGTCAAGAGCTGGGCATGAGAGAGAAGTTATACTTCTTAGTGATATTCCAAGAAATGCATATCATTTTGTATGAAAGAAAACTAGAAAACTTAAATTCACATTTTATAAATTTATTTTAATTTATTATCTCCCCGAGCATGCCTTTGCCAACAAGTCGTCTTTTCGCGACGATGGCAAAAGCTAAAAATCATAAATTGCACAACTTTCTGGTGCTTCTCGCAAAAATCTGCGTTGATATGTATTCACGATCATACGTACATATACATACATACATATTTACGCATGTTTGTAGGCGAAGCTGCTACAGCGGCAAGGGGTGACAATCGGCGGCCATTACTTTACTTATGCCATAGAAATTCTATTGCTACGAATATGAAAATGACAACGAAATAATGCAAATATGCATATTTCTAAAGGTCATTAATTTCTTTGAAGAAATGAAAGGAATGAATGATCCTGAGAAGTATAATCTTAACTTTTAACGGCCAACGCAGAGCATTTCAACCAAAAGATACGCAAAATAGTTGAGAATTTGCAGAAATGAAAGACAAACGAAAGAAAAAGAAGCATAACTTCAATAATGCACAAGCATACAAACATACATATGCGCACACATGTGAATATGTCACCAACCAAAAATTGAAACATTGTTCTACAAAAACAACAACAGCATAAGCATGGCAACATTGTGTTGTTGGTAGAAAAGCCGAGCTGTGCCGAAAGAAACGAACAAGCGATCGCCGATTGTCACCGCTTCGCTTGCTGCTCGAACATCTTCGCAGACAAGGTTGCGTAGATTCATATTGAGCAAGGTTGCGCAAGCTGAATCTATCGCAGCCTTTTCCGAACTCGTATAAGAAGTATAACTTCAAAAAAAATTCAATAAAAATATTGCAAGACTTTTTTGACAACCCATATTTATGTTAATTTGAATAAAATCCGGTGGCGAATTATGACCATTTTGAACCTTAGCAAAGTTAAGTAAATGTAAATACTCAACGGAAAATTGAATTGTAACGTTCCTATTGAGTTTTAGGAATTAGAAATAAATGTATTTTATAACAATTTAACAAGTACTGAACTAGTTGAATTGAATAAAAGTAGAACAAATATAAGAGTTAACCGCTCATGGCTATTTAATTACAATTTAAAGAAAAAGCTGCAAGGTTGAATTTGAGTTGGGTCACAATGAATAGCGGAAGTACTGTCAAGCAGACCTAGACATCCGCGCTATCCAATCAGATGTACACCTTAGCGCCTACAGCTATTGTGATACGAGTAACACTTTGTTTTGAAACCAAATCCGGAGTAAAAGTTATAACTTTACAAATTCTAATACAATTAAGGTTGAAGCTGAGGGCAATTGTAATATATCGGAAAATATTGCGAGATTCAACGATTGCAAGTAATGGAAAGTAAAATGCGTAAAATGTGTGAGTATATAGTATGTAAATGGTTTAGGAGTCAGGGAGTAAACTAACGTGGCAATTACACAACGTAAGCCTTTTCTATTTCTAAAACTATTTAGATGATAAGTAAATTATAACCAAAAGCAGCATAGCTTTTATGACTTAGATATCTATAGAAGTTATATTTATAGTAAGTTATGTAACAATTAACTAATTTCTCTTGTGAGCTACACTCACCCTAAACATAGATGTAAGCGCTAACAGGTAATTTACCCACATAAATACTTAAGGAGGAGGAATGAATGGTTACCATATTTTGTCACCATTCACCTCCACTTTGCGCTATTTTATGTTCTTACACGTAAATGTTTTATTCTTGTTATTATGTACACCACTTTTCCTTTTTAAACCTAATTATTATGTCTTTAAACCCTTTTCTTTTTAAATACTTCGTCGTTTTGCTTAGTACTTGCAGTAAGTCATGCTTATATTACATAATTCATATAAGTTCCTCTTTCTTTTATATCAATCTTAACATGGACCACAAGTGCAATACATTGCCTGAGAAACGACAACTGAATGAAGTTATGTTAATTACAGGATGAACAATGGTAAAATGAAAAGCTTGCTTCGAACTTCTCTACTAAAATCATTCAAAAATGTCTAGTTTTATCTCATTTTCATGGATATTGATTACGACTTTCTGAAGTCAAATTAAGCAAAATTATTAATTAATCTCTTAAAGTTGCCATAGTAATATATGGTACTAAGCTTCTGTCTGTCCTGCAGTTGAAGTCTTTCGATAGTTTGAATAAGAAATTACATTTTACAAAGTTAAGAAAGTCTTCCATCTGTCACTCTTTTGAGTAGCCACATAATGTATACAAATTGTTTTATCAGGTCCTTAATACTTCATTCTCAGTTTATTGTCGCCAGTTTTTATATTTTAACTTAAGATATTGACATAATACTTTGATTAGTTTTCCTTCTTCATTTAGATTTTTTTATTATCCTAAACTGTAGAACCGCCCCTGCGATTTCCTTTTATATCCGTTTCGAATAATACATTTTGCCCAACCGAAAAAAGATTAGATTTCAGTGGATGCTTTGGACACTATAAAATTAGCTCAACAAAATTAAATCAACAGGTTACTCGGTCACAAAATTAAAGACTGAATATATAAAAATAATATTCTTGAAAACTAAGTACAACCATGAAAGTGTAAAGAAATAAAATGGCGACAACTGAAGGTTAAAAAGCTCTTTAACATAACAACTCCGGTGGGAAGTTTCTATAAATAACTGTTGGTCCGTTGTCTGTATATTGGTCGCAAATGCGACTTTAATTCACACACAATGACATACATGTACTATTTACAAATCACGAATGATCAGCTAATATAATTTAGATGAAAGAAAAGAATATTCGACTACTTGAAATAGAGACTTTTTGAAGTAAATTTGGTGAAGAATATGAGTTATTTATAACGAAAGCTTTGCTACACATTTCTTTACAAAAAAGGCTGCTCTGACGTAAAACTGAGCAAGATTTGGATTTTCCGGTCTGATAATAAGAAAACATAGAAAACTTAAATGCGGAGGATCTTCCCGTTGTAATAAAGTGCTCATACTTGGAGGGGCCTGAGAACCTATTTATCAGAGCAGGAAACGGAATAATACCACAATACTGTTCTTTTCTTGCCAATCCTTTTCCATGAAAAAACTTGATTAAAGTCAGGGCTTAATTTATGCAGTAAAGAACTACAATCGCATTAGCCAGCATGCACTTCTACAGCTTCGATGTACTGAAACTTTAAGTATATGAATTTTTAGTTAATATGACACTTTTTACTCTACTCAATTGTGTTCCATATCTGTCTAGCTGATAACTGATCCGATAATAATATTTCCTTAATTTTTATTGGAAATGATTTCAGGTGAAATGTATTAGATCCCTATTTCATATTATACTAGAGGACCCGTCCACGTTTTACTGTGGCTGATACATAGATAATACTACTGCTACCATCTGTATGATTTCTATTAGTTAGTTAGGTATAACATTTTTGTGAAGCAACTTGTATTAGTTTAAAAAAAATGGATCATAAAGCATTTGGTATGTTAATTAAGCTTTGCTTTTTGTTGGAAAATACTGTTGAATTTGGGCTCAGGGAAATCCATCGTTGAAAAGATATGTGCTAAGCTGGAAACAGGCGAAATTAGCACCGAGGTCAATGATGCTCTAAAGAGGCGAAAGCTCTGTGCAAAGTGGGTGCCTCGATAGTTATTAATCTAACAAAAACAACGTATAACTGATTCTGAGAAGTGTTTGAGTGCTCTTTAATTGTAAATATACCAAATTTTTGCGTCGGTCTGTGACAATAGAGACATAGCTCCATCATTTCCCACTGGAGTCCAATCGACAGTCATTCTAGTGGACTGCACATGATGAACCGGTTCTCAGGCGTGGAAAGACGAAACAATCGGCTGAAAAGGTTAAGAAATCAGTGTTTTGGGATGTACTAAATATACTCAATTTTTTCTAAGATTTTTCTTTAAGATTTTTCAATAACAAATTAAATATACGAGCCAATTTACTGAAGGACATTACAAATTATCAACTTCATTTCAATACAAAATTAGTTGAAATTATATGATATTTTAAATATTTTTAAATGTAAAGAACAATTCTGCAACAGGTATTAACCACATACGAGTATACATATCTATAGCGAATGGAAAAATGAACAATATGACTTGAAGTGGCAACTTATTGAGAAGGCTGTGAATAATTCATGGCCAAAAGCCATTCATGATACATGAAGCACCACGACATTTCCGATGATTGAGAAGAGAGTAAATAATTAAATAGACTTTTGACTGTTGCCAATTGGCCACGGAACAGAAATTATGAAAAAGTTGGAGTGTACCATGAGAACATATATGGTGAATAAGTGAGTTGAAAAATGTCTTTTTTCGGTTGGACTGTAGGTATTCCACAGCTTCCATTTTTTCGACGGTGTAACTGCGAACTCTATTAATTTATTTTCAATCCGTTTTGCATTCAAAATGTCACTACAAACAATGTAAGCTACTCGAACTGCAAAGTTCTACGTGATTAACTGCTCGTCAAAATGTTTGCTTTCATTCAGTCTCTGTTAGGTAATTCACTCATAATGTGTGTTTTATTTTTACATGTATCTTAGAAACATGTTTCTAATTTCATATGGAGTTAATATAAGCATGCATGCTATTTATTTATGTGACATACTACATATGTTATATGCTACATATACATACTTCTTCCACATATTCTACGTCTATGTAACATAATGTCACTCATACGACATGTACTCCATGATAAATTCACACACATATATTTTGACATATCTGTGAGTATTTCACTAAACAAACTTGCCTCAACATAGTATTTTTAACGAAATATAATTACAAATGTGATATCAATGGTAATCTGAACTAAATTTTCGAACTACTAGATTCGTGTTACTAAACGATAATAATTATTTTAGTTCAGATTTATCTATTTTAGGCACAGAAATACACCCACATATTGGCCGTAATATGCGTTACAAAGTCACCTCGAAGTTCGAAAAACTGTATACTAAGAACATAAGGGCAAATGGAAGTATTGGTCCGATACCAATTTTGACATACATATGTACCATTATAAGAAAAGGATTATTCCTTAATTTCAGTTTTATGTATCAGATATTGACCGACATTTTCGATCAAAAGTCAACTGTAGGTAAAGGGGTCTAAATATACGGTACCTAGGGGATCGAAAAGTTCTTATTCTTCTTCTTAATTGGCGTAGATACCGCTTACGCGATTATAGCAGAGTTAATAACAGCGCGTCAGTCGTTTCTTCTTTTCGCTACGTGGCGCCAATTGGATATTCCAAGCTAAGCCAGGTTCTTCTCTACTTGGTCCTTCCAACGGAGTGGAGGTCTTCCTCTTCCTCTGCTTCCCCCGGCGGGTACTGCGTCGAATACTTTCAGAGCTGGCGTTTTTTCGTCCATCCGGACAGCATGACCTAGCCAGCCTAGCCGCTGTCTTTTAATTCGCTGAACTATGTCGATGTCGTCGTATATCTCGTACAGCTCATCGTTCCATCGATTGCGGTATTTGCCGTGGCTAACGCGCAAAGGACCATAAATCTTTCGCAGAACCTTTCTCTCGAAACTCGACTCATCGGTTGCTGTCATCGCCCAAGCCTCTGCACCATATAGCAGGACGGGAATTATGAGTGACTTATAGAGTCACTCTTTTATCTTTTGTTCGTCGAGAGAGGACTTCACTTTTTAATTTCCTACTCAGTCCGAAGTAGCACCTGTTGGCAAGAGCAATCCTGCTTTGGATTTCCAGGCTGACATTGTTGGTGGTGTTAATACTGGTTCCTAAATATACGAAATTATCTACAACTTCAAAGTTATGACTGCCAACAGCGGGTGTTGAGTCCGATGATATCAATATCATCTTCATACGCCAGCAGCTGTACACTCTTATTGAAGATGGTACCTTCTCTATTTAGTTCTGCAGCTCGAACTATTTTCTCCAGAACCAGATTGAGAAAGTCGCACGATAGGGAGTCGTCTTGTCTGAAACCTCGTTTGGTATCGAGGGCGAGGTAGAATTTTCGAGTATTACCCCTGTCAGCTAGCTTATCAAGCTCTTCGTACTCATGCATTTCGGCCTCTTTCTTCTTCTGTCTGCAAATTCGTCTCGCTTCCCTCTTCAACTTTCGGTATCTATCCCATCCCATCCCGCGTGTAGTGGTCGATCGTAACGTTGCGAGGTAGGCAGTCTGATTTCTCTCCGCTGCAACACGGCACTCCTCGACGTACCTGCTGCACTTTTGCACTTTCCGAAAACCAATGGTTTCGGTTGCAGCTGTGTGTAAAGGAGTTTGAAATGCCGTCCCACAGTTCTCTTATACCGAGGTGTTGACGAGTGCTCTCAGAGAGCAGGAGTGCAAACCGAGTAGCAAATCGTTTGGCTGTCTGTTGTGATTGCAGCTTCTCGACTTCGAACCTTCCTTGTGTTTGTTGACGTGCGTTTTTTGCTGCACAGAGGCGGGTGCGAATCTTAGCTGCAACAAGATAGTGGTCCGAGTCGATGTTAGGACCTCGGAGCGTACGCACGTCTAGAACCCTGGAGACGTGTCTTCCGTCTATCACAACATGATCGATCTGATTAAGGGCTTTTCGATCCGGAGACAGCCAGGTAACTTGATGTATCTTCTTATGTTGGAATCTAGTACTACAGATAACCATATTTCGGACCCCTGGCGAAGTCAATCAGCCTCAACCCATTTTGGGATGTTTCGTCGTGGAAGTGCTCATAGAACGCATCTCTGGTCACATCGTCCTTCTCTTCCGTCGGGGCGTGGGCGCAAATCAGTGATATGTTGAAAAACCTCGCTTTGATGCGGATTGTGGCTAGACGTTCATTCATCGGAGTGAATGATAGTACTCGGCGACGGAGTCTCTCTCCCACCACGAATCCAACACCAAATTTGCGCTCCTTTATATGGCCACTGTAGTAAATGTCACAAGGACCTACTCGTCTCTGCCCTTGTCCCGTCCATCGCATTTCTTGGACGGCGGTGATGTCAGCCTTTATTTTCGCGAGGACATCAACCAGCTGGGCAGCGGCACCTTCCCAATTAAGGGTCCGGACATTCCAGGTGCATGCCCTGATATCATAATCCTTATGCTGCTTGAAATGGTCGTCATCAAAAGGTTGGTTTCTCTTCCAAGGCTTGTTGTTCCTTTTCATTGGGGGTGTTTTTTTAGGTGGCGGGTCCCAAACCCAGCGCACAACCCTATGTAGGGGCTGTTTCGCATTCTCACTTTAGCTCGCCTTTGAATGGATGTTCTTGGGCTACCCAGAGGATACTTGGTCAAAGACCGGAAGTTGTGAGCTGCTTGAGCCATGTGTAAAAGAATCGTTTCTGGCCACTCCCAAGTGAATGGCGATCAGAGAACTTTCCTCACTTGCGTGAACTTCTACACATGACAGTTTTTATTGGATCAAGATAAGTTTTGGTCATAAGCTGGAACACACTAAAGACATTATTCGTGCGAAGTTTTACTTCGTTACATTAATTGCTTCTTAATTTGTGTACTGGAAACTGAACGAATCTAGTGGAATTTAAAATTGTACTATATGGGAAGTAGGCATGATTTCGTCCATTTTCAGCGGAGGGTAAGAATGTCAGTAGAATACCTTGTACTATATTTTTTATAAATCGGTTGGTCGGGTTCCGAGATATGGGATTTCACCAAAAAGTGTGCGGTGCCCGCCGATCATCCAATTTTTACACCGGTTCCCATTAAGCTATCGTATGTCATCTTTATGGTATAATTTAATGTCTCTTGCCTATTTAGTTACTAATTTATCGCGCTTTTAGAAGTTTTTAACGACACAGTTATATGTATGTGGAGTGAGCGGTGTTTTTCTCCGATTTTATCCATTCCACACAGTGTCGGTAGAAGTTCTTAAGCGATTCGTACTCAGCAAATTTAGCTGTTGTAGCTTAAGTGGTTTAGGAGATATTTAAAATTTATTCTAATCACTGGAGATGCTAAAATATTGATATTTTCTTTTAAACGAAGTCTTTTATGAGCATTCAGTCATAAAGTTTGATTTTTAATAGTCGCGTCATAACCACTAAAGTGTGAAGAATTAAAATATAAGATGGTTATTTATTTTCCGTTCATCGATATAATATTTATAACATTCTCCTATTGAAATAGTATACAAAATTTTTAACTGAAACATGTAAAAATTGTTTGTGATAAATTCAATCATTATCAGCGTTTCTATTATCTATATTCTATTTCTTCTATTCTATTCTATTACAACAAACGGTTGAAAAAATTTACCATAAAATCCCTGCGACATGTTGGAATAATATTTTTAAGCAACAATAATGTAAAATGTTAATATATGAGAATTTCTAACTACTCACCACTTTACATATTTCACAAATTTACTAAACCGATTATAAAAATTTTTGCAATGGCTTTGTAGTATAACAAAAATAAAAAAATACATTCGGAGAATTTAAAATTAATTACTCATTTACATTCCATGAACCAAAATTATTATCATTTTGCCAATTTTTTTATGACTAATTTACCAATGGTGGTAAAGAAAAGGGAAACATTTTCAATTAGTTATTCAAGCAGTAACAGAACATCTGTGAAAATAGCAACTGCTGTCTGGTTTTTGAATTAAAATAAAATAATGTGTATAATTTCACTCAAACTGCGAAATCAGCATATATGTATATAATTTTGCATTAAATTAGTAAGATTTTTAAATAAATAGTAAACAGTAAAATAAAGAGATAATACATAATTTTTAACCAAATTGATATATAATTTCTTTCACATATTAAACGACGAACATGGAAAATATACATGCTTTTTCTAATTTTCTATTTGCAACAAATTTGATGGCAGTTCCTTCCGCATTTTCACAAACCTTGTTATAGCTCCTTACCTAATCGTGCATTATTTGTTCTAATGAAAAAGTTCATAGCTTTTTTGAAATAGTAATAGGTTTCCAGAAAAGAGTTGTGTTTGAAACTAATTTACAAATTAACTCAAAAATATGTTATGTAATAATGTAAGCACGTACATTAAGTGTGAATCGGGTACCATTTATATGTACATTTTGAAGTTGAAAGTAACAAATAAACCCCCTATCTATTCGGCCATCTACTGCCCTTTTTATCGGTCAATATGTAATAAATGTATAAAAAAGGAATAATAATATGAAAGCAATTTGCTTCGAAAAAATGGTGGAACTATTTTCAAAAATCAAATGTCCAAATAGAGTTTAACAATCCAATCATATAAGCGATATTCGAATATGTCCACATGTACCCATATGGATTGTGCATATTCGCTGTTTTGCGAATATCCTTCTTTTTTATTGTATGGAATAAAAAACAGTAACGAGTTGACTAATGTGTGTATATTACTCGCCACTAAGAATTTTTTAATAAATATACAAAAGACATACTAATATGATTAAACTCATTATATTCATCAAAAGCCAACTCAGTATTAACAGAAAATATCACCAAGTTGTTGAGTAGTGAAGAACTTATGTATGTATATCATGAGTTGCTCCGTTCAGTTTCAACCACACGAGAATTCTCTCATTAGTGCATTACTAATTCCGACAGTGTCGGTAATTTAAAGTGTAAATAAATGTTCTGATTAAGTATTAAACACATAGTCAAGGGCAACATTATTATATGTATTATACCAATTGTACTATATGGTAAGCAAATTATTTCATATGCTTCAATTGAACTTGACCTGAAAGCGGAAAGTAATTAACATGACATTTCTATGCTATTTGCCCATTTTCTCTAAAGAAGGAGCATAATTTTAATTACTCTGATTCAATTAAGCGATCAAAAATTTTAGTGAAGCGGTGCTAAGCGAGTCGTAATGAACACTTTGCTGGTCGTTGACGAAGTATATTCTAACTTTGTACTTTTGATCTAAAATTCTTACAATCGTTAAATTTTAGGATAAATTACATAGAATGGCAAACTTAAGAAGTACGGTACGAATAACTATTATGTAGAGTACAAATAACAATTATGAGTAATTATTATAATTAGTGTAGAGTAGTGATCTCCACATATATGTATATACGTTTACAATTTTTCTGTGCTTTTCACATATTCGGTGTATATATTTTTGCTGGACAAACTCAAAATTCAAAAGTCAATTAGTACATAAATACAGATTACATGGTGAGTCAAATTGTTGAAGTAGTTTAGTTGTAGAGATTAAATTTGCTGGATTTGTATAAGTATATTGTTAAGGTTGATATTTGATATTGGCTCGGTTGTTGCTGTGATGATTATGGCCTTAAAAAATATATATAAAAATAATTCGAAAATAGATACAAAACATTGGTACAATGCCTTTTTACAGTCCTGTATATGAATATTAAGAACTCATGTTTGGTCAGAAACATGTCACTGTGCAAAATCGGATGACCGTGACCATGAATTAGGCTATTCACCTTTGTGAGAGCACCGCTTATGCATATGCACGTCAATTCTTACATCCATACACATATGTATGTTATGGTTTTCTATGATTTGTACATAATTGCATTTTTTGTATGTTCTCATTTTCGTTTGCACTTTGCAAGCAGGTACATATATACATACGCACAAACATACGTATTTCATACCTACTCCCTCATAAGCATATACGCACAAGCTTACATATGTAGCTAATGAGAAAATTAAGCACAAGAAGGGATAAAAACCGGTGCTAGCATAACATTAAGACATTATTCGTAAAGCATTAGGAGTGTTAAGAGTGTAATGGAAATTAATGTAAAACTTAAATTAAATCAAAATCAAATTTGTTAACTGGACATTAATTTGTTATTGGGCTCCTACATAATTTGGCAACCATGACAGGACATGTGTTCTACATTTAGTATTTTCGATCAAGAAATTCAATGGATTAATGTCCAAGTTAATTTAAATAATTCGTTTTGAGTAACACTGGCAAGAGCTGGCTCTGCGTTTGTTCAACCAAACGGAATTTGCCCACATCATCTCATCATCAGAAACTGTGTAGCGGTATCCACCAACCTGAATTAACGGACAATTAGGATTGTAGAACCCGGACAACATTCTGTGTAAGCGCAGATACCAATTCTTGCCCCACATCATCGTACTTGCCGCTGTGATCATACATCCAGATTACACGTGGTTTTATTAACGTACGTTCGAGATCTTCTCATCAAAAATCTTTGTCGAAGTTACCGACAGTTTGTCAACTTGTCGCAGTCTACGGGACTCCTTACAGTACAGTTTCATCGGATTGCTGATCTGCTTTTGCTACATCTACAACAACAGCATCACATTCTTCACTGCTCAGGTACTCATATATACATATAATTTATTTCGTGCCTTCAAATGCCTAACAACAGTATGGCCAATGTGCTTTACATGGCTGATGAGGAACAATCGCCTTTGTCCTCGTTAATTCAAACGCGTTCATCGATTCTTCACAACCTGCATAGTATAAAGCAACGAATTGCTTGTGAAGAAGTCGATAGTGATACGCATGTTCTCGAATGCCGACTACAAATTGTTGAGTCCTATTTTCAACATATTTGTGACGACCAGAACAATATTGAAGCCCAGCTCCGTCAGACAAATCGAGAGCAGAAATTGAAGAAACGTACATCTAAAATACTTTCGTTAATCAACCCCAGAAACCGCGTTTCTGAGTTGAACACTACCATTTTCAACGCAACGACTTTTGGAAATACTAGCAGTTACCATAATCGATTGCCTTCACTCAATTGCCTAAATTTGACGTCAAATATGTGGAATTTAAACGATTTTCCGCACTTATTGTAATATGCTTCATGATGACCCAACAATGTAAAAGGTGGACAAATTTAATTATCTTTTAAACTGTCTTTCAGGACCAGCCCAAAACTCGTAGGTAACACAGCGAGATTGTAAGCTTTAATTTACATACAAGATAAATTTGGAGTAATGTAGCCAGCTCGCGCTTTATTGGATTCCTGTTCCGAATTGAATTTCATCACCGAAGAAACAGCGAAGCGTTTGCAGCTCAAAGGAGTTTTCTCATATCAGGAAATCTCAGGTATTTCAGATATTCGTTCTAATTCAAATTATGCAGTAAATGTGAAAATCAAATCTCGTATTGGAGATTTTACTTGTATGTCGGAATTCGTTATGACTAAACATATTACAACACAAATTCCTAGTAGTTTTATAAATACTTCTAAATGGAATATTCCTGAAAATCTTCAGCTTGCGGATCCATACTTCTACAAACCGCAACATATAGATTTATTGCTCAATGCAGAAATATGAGAGCCTTCAAGAAGGCACAATTTCACTTGGAAACAGCAAATTAGGTTGGATTGTAGGAGGCAATTTTGAAAGGCTTTCAAATTCCCGTCCATCCATTTGCAATGTCATACTAAATTCAAATCTATCGAATATCTACTCGATTCTTCAACGTTTTTGGGAAATTGAAAATTTCACTGAAAACGAACCAACACTGTCCGAAGAATAACGTTTATGCGAAAAACACTTCATTGAAAACGTTCAAGTGAAAAATGATGGACGTGTACAAGTACGGTTACCATTCAAGGATTCGCATTAGGCAACTTTTTCCATAACGCCAGGAAGAGATTTCTCTCTCTTGTATACGGATTTCATAAAAGAGTATATTTAACTCGTGCACACTATATAATTCCACATCATTGTGTACTCCGTCCACAAAGTACTACGACCAAGCTTCGGGTTGTGTTCGACGACTCTACGCGCACCACTTCTGATCATTCATTAAATGAAATACTCATGGTTGGAGCAACAATTCAACCAGAACTAATCATCACATTATTATTATTTCGTTTATGTCCTTACGTATTAACCGCCAATATATCAAAAATGTATCGGCAATTTTTGATTAACGATCAAGATCAACGATATCAACTCATTTTGTGGAGAAACGAACCTTATGAGCCACTGCAGTTGTTTCAACTCAAAACTGTACCATAGTAGCCATTCGCAGTACGTACCTAGCCATTCGCAGTTTATTTCATATAGCTGATGTCGATAAAGCTGCCTTTCCTCTAGCATCGTCTGCTATTCGTGAAAGTTTTTATGTTGACGATTTGTTGACTGGTGCAGATAGTATAGACAACTTACAAAAACTAAAAATTGAAATCATAGAAGTTCCTCGTTCTCATGGTCTTTCTCTGACTAAATGGCACTCGAATTCTACACAATTATCTGACGAATCTTATAATGAAGTTGTTATTAAAACAACGGAAGGAAACATTACCAAAGCGTTAGGTACGTCATGGAAACCTTTAGCTGATACCCATTGTTATCGCTATGAATTACCAGATATGCAGTCAGTTACAAAGCGATCTGTTCTATCAATTATTTCCAAAATATTTGATATTCTCGATTTATTGAGCCCCGTGATAATACGTGGCAAAATATTAATGCAAGGAATTTGGATTCGCCGATTAGATTGAGATGAAACACTACCACCCGATCTCCATAACATTTGGTTGCAGATTAAAGCCGATTTAAACTTCATTAACAAAATAGAAGTTCCTCGTCATGTACAAACAACATCCAATTCTCCCTGTGAAGTTTATGGCTTCGCAGACGCATCAACGTGCGCATATGGGTGCTGCATTTATGTACGTTCTATTATAAACGATACTTACAAAACAACGTTACTTATTGCTAAATCTAAAGTGGCACCGATTAAGGCTCAATCGCTTTCTCGATTGGAGCTATGTGTAGCACTGTTACTGAGTAAGACTTGGCAAAAAATTAAGGATAAGGTATTAAAATTTTGCACTGATATATATTTTTGGACTGACTCAGAGATCATGCTAAAGTGGCTCAACATTCATTCGGCGACATTAAATTGCTTCGTTGCCAATCGAGCCTCTGAAATTCAGGAAATTTCAGAAGGCATTAGCTGGAAACACGTACCAAGTACACAAAATCCTGCAGACATCGTTTCACGCGGCTGTAGCGCTCAGGATCTTGTAAGTACGATTTGGTTTTCTGGACCAGAGTTTCTAATGAAAAATTCATCGGAATGGCCTGTATGAAAGAAGCAATATAACAAAAAAATCCAAGATTTGGAACAACCTCAAGTGTAGCAAAAGCAGCAACGAGGGAAACATCATCAATATCATCGTCAACCGCAGTTCTTCGTACCACCGATTACTTCGCGTCTATATATTGATGATACTTCATCTACCGTTAGAGAAGCTCGATCATACTTGGTGGCGAATCGTTGTAGCTATTCAACAAATCGAATTCGCTGAAGAAATTGAAAGACAACAAGAAGTTAAATCGTTCGTACAGAAGCTGACTCCTTTTCTCCATGAAATGAATCTTAACGGAGTGACAGTTTCAGTCCACACAGTCGGTCGCCGTTTGTCAAAAGCACCAATTCCTTTCGACGCAAAATTTCCCGCACTTCTTCCAAAAGATCATCGATTTACATCTTTATACATAGAATATCTTCATCGGAAGCATTTACACGCTGGTCCAAAAGTTATAATAACTCTCTTGCATGAGTGAATCTGGGTTATAAATGCTCGCAAAATCGTAAGGAAAATCGTTCGAAATTGCGTGCTCTGTTTCCATTATAAACCTAAATTAATGGGTCAAATTATGGCGGATCTTCCTGCCAATCGCTTGCAAATGCAACGTCCATTTCTAGTTAGCGGCGTTGACTTTTGCGGCCCTTTCAGTACAACTTATCGTCTTCGTGGAAGAGCTCCATACAAAACATATATATCAATCTTTGTATGCTTCGCATCCAAAGCCATACATGGAGCTCAAGCCAAATTGAGGGATTTTCATCAACAATTCTTCAATCAAGCGGCTACTGATGACACCACTGGTTATATCACCAACACTGGTTTTGAGATTTGTTTTATTCCGCCTCGTGCTCCACATTTTAGAGGTTTATGGGAGGCGGCAGTAAAATCAATGAAATCCATTTTGCTAAATAACATCTCAAACGCACACCTGACATATGAAGAACTTCAGACCGTCGTAGTTGAAGTAGAAGCAATTTTGAACTCTCGTCCGCTGACACCGCTTTCAAATGACCCCAATGATGGCGAAGCTCTAACTCCGGTTCATCTATTGATTGGGACATCATTACTGTCGATGCCAGATAAAACTATCAATATGAACACAGTATCTTCGTTAACACAATGGCAGCGGGTGACGTATTTGAAGCAGCGTTTCTGGGACATATGGTCACACAATATTATATTCTTAGCTTACAACAAGTGGTTGAAACCGGAAGCCAACATCGAAATTGGTCAAATGGTCATCATCCATGAATCCAACTTGCCCCCACATCATTGATCACTTGGGAGAATTATCAACATCGTCCCTGGTTCAGACGGCAAAGTGAGGGTAGTGGACATCAAAACTACAAAAGGGATTATAAGGAGAGCAGTCCATAAAGTTGCACCATTACCTATTTCGGACTGAAATGCAAGCATTTCAATGGGGGGAGCTTGTTTGGTCAGAAGCATGTCACTGTGCAAAATCGGATGACCGTGACCATGAATTAGTCTATTCACCTTTGTGAGAGCACCGCTTATGCATATGCACGTCAATTCTTACATCCATACACATATGTTACGGTTTTCTATGATTTGTACATAATTGCATTTTTTGTATGTTCTCATTTTCGCTGGCACTTTGCAGTTACATATATACATATGCACAAACATACGTATTTCATACCTACTCCCTCATAAGCATATACGCACAAGCTTACATAGCTAATGAGAAAATTAGGAACAAGAAGGGAAAAAAACCGGTGCTAGCATAACATTAAGAGATTATTAGTAAAGCATTAGGAGTGTTAAGAGTGTAATGGAAATTAATGTAAAACTTAAATTAAATCAAAATCAAATTTGTTAACTGGACATTAATTTATTATTGGGCTCCTACAACTTATTTTAAAAATCTTAGGATTCGGCAAAGTACCTCTGAAGTCTATAAACAATAATATGTTCAGGAATATTACATATTTCAAGCTTATATACGTGTGTAATACTCTGAGAGGATGGGGTCATGTGTAGAAGTTCACGCAAGTGAGGAAAGTTCTCTGATCGCCATTCACTTGGGAGTGGCCAGAAACGATTGTTTTACATATGACTCAAGCAGCTCACGACTTCCGGTCTTTGACTAAGTATCCTCTGGTTAGCCTAAGAACATCCGTTCGAAGGTGAGCTAAAGTGAGAAGGCGAAATATCCCCTGCATAGGGTTGTGCGCTGGGTTTGGGACCCGCCACGTAAAAAGCCTACACCAATGAACAGTAACAACCAGCCTCGGATGAGAGACCCCCTTTTGATGACGACCACGGCAAACGAAATAAGGACTACGATTTAAGGGCATGCACCTGGAATGTCCGGTCCCTTAATTGGGAAGGTGCCGCTGCCCAGCTGGTTGATGTCCTCGTGAAAATAAAGGCTGACATCACCGCCGTCCAAGAAATGCGATGGACGGGACAAGGACAAAGACGAGTAGGTCCTTGTGACATTTACTACAGTGGCCATATAAAGGAGCGCAAGTTTGGTGTGGGATTCGTGGTGGGAGAGAGACTCCGTCGCCGAGTACTATCATTCACTCCGGTGAATGAACGTCTAGCCACAATCCGCATCAAAGCGAGGTTCTTCAACATATCGCTGATCTGCGCCCACGCTCCGACGGATGAGAAGGACGATGTGACCAAAGATGCCTTTTATGAGTGCTTGGAACGCACTTATGAGAGATGCCCCCGCCACGATGTCAAAATCGTGCTTGGCGACTTTAACGCCAGGGTGGGCAAAGAAGGTATCTTTGGCACTATGGTCGGTAAATTCAGCCTCCACGAGGTAACATCCCCAAATGGGTTGAGGCTGATCGACTTCGCCGGGGCCCGAAATATGGTTATTTGTAGTACTAGATTCCAGCACAAAAAAATTCATCAAGCTACCTGGCTGTCTCCGGATCGAAAAACTACCAACCAGATCGATCATGTTGTGATAGACGGAAGACACGTCTCCAGTGTTTTAGATGTGCGTGCGCTCCGAGGTCCTAACATCGACTCGGACCACTATCTTGTTGCAGCCAAGATTCGCACCCGCCTCTGTGCAGCAAAAAACGCACGCCAACAAACACAAGGAAGGTTCCACGTCGAAAAGCTGCAATCACAACAGACTGCCGAACGATTTTCTACTCGGCTTGCACTCCTGCTCTCTGAGAGCACTCATCAACATCTCGGTATAAGGGAACTGTGGGACGGCATTTCAAACTCCTTACGTACAGCTGCATCCGAAACCCTTGGTTTTCGGAAAGTGCAAAAGAACAACTGGTACGACGAGGAGTGCCGCGCCACAGCGGAGAGAAAACAGGCTGCCTACCTCGCAACGTTACGATCGACCACAACACGTGCGGGATGGGATAGATACCGAGAATTGAAGAGGGAAGCGAGACGCATCTGCAGACAGAAAAAGAAAGAGGCCGAAATGCGTGAGTATGAAGAGCTTGATAAGCTGGCCGACAGGGGTAATGCTCGAAAATTCTACGAAAAAATGCGGCGGCTTACAGAAGGTTTCAAGACCGGAGCATACTCTTGTAGAACCCCCAAAGGTGATCTAGTGACCGATGCCCAGAGCATACTTAAATTATGGAGGGAACACTTCTCCAGTCTGTTGAATGGCAGTGAATGCACAACGCCAGGAGAAGGCGAACCCGATTCCCCAATCGATGACGATGGAGCAGACGTCCCATTGCCCGACCATGAAGAAGTTCGAATAGCAATTACCCGCCTGAAGAACAACAAAGCGGCGGGGGCCGATGGATTACCGGCCGAGCTATTCAAACACGGCGGCGAAGAACTGATAAGGAGCATGCATCAGCTTCTTTGTAAAATATGGTCGGACGAAAGCATGCCCAACGATTGGAATTTAAGTGTGCTATGCCCAATCCATAAAAAGGAGACCCCACAATCTGCGCCAACTACCGTGGGATTAGCCTCCTCAACATCGCATATAAGGTTCTATCGAGCGTATTGTGTGAAAGATTAAAGCCCACCGTCAACAAACTGATTGGACCTTATCAGTGTGGCTTTAGACCTGGAAAATCAACAACCGACCAGATATTCACCATGCGCCAAATCTTGGAAAAGACCCGTGAAAGGAGAATCGACACACACCACCTCTTCGTCGATTTCAAAGCTGCTTTCGACAGCACGAAAAGAAGCTGCCTCTATGCCGCGATGTCTGAATTTGGTATCCCCGCAAAACTAATACGGCTGTGTAAACTGACGCTGAGCAACACGAAGAGCTCCGTCAGAATCGGGAAGGACCTCTCCGAGCCGTTCGATACCAAACGAGGTTTCAGACAAGGCGATTCCCTATCGTGTGACTTTTTCAACCTGCTTCTGGAGAAAATAGTTCGAGCTGCAGAACTTAGTAGAGAAGGTAACATCTTTTATAAGAGTGTACAGCTGCTGGCGTATGCTGATGATATTGATATCATCGGCTTCAACACCCGCGCCGTTAGTTCTGCTTTCTCCAGACTAGACAAGGAAGCAAAACAAATGGGTCTGGCAGTGAACGAGGGCAAGACGAAATATCTCCTGTCATCAAACAAACAGTCGTCGCACTCGCGACTTGGCACTCACGTCATTGTTGACAGTCATAACTTTGAAGTTGTAGATAATTTCGTCTATTTAGGAACCAGTATTAACACCACCAACAATGTCAGCCTGGAAATCCAACGCAGGATTGCTCTTGCCAACAGGTGCTACTTCGGACTGAGTAGGCAATTGAAAAGTAAAGTCCTCTCTCGACGAACAAAAGCCAAACTCTATAAGTCGCTCATAATTCCCGTCCTGCTATATGGTGCAGAGGCTTGGATGTTGTCAACAACTGATGAGTCGACGTTGCGAGTTTTCGAGAGAAAAGTTCTGCGAAAGATTTAAGGTCCTTTGCGTGTTGGCCACGGCGAATATCGCATTCGATGGAACGATGAGCTGTACGAGATATTTGACGACATTGACATAGTTCAGCGAATTAAAAGACAGCGGCTACGCTGGCTAGGTCATGTTGTCCGAATGGAAAACACTCCAGCTCTGAAAGTATTCGACGCTGTACCCGCCGGGGAAGCAGAGGAAGAGAAAGACCTCCAATCCGTTGGAAGGACCAGTTGGAGAGGGACCTGGTTACTCTTGGAATATCCAATTGGCGCCACGTAGCGAAAAGAAGAAACGACTGGCGCGCTGTTGTTAACTCGGCTATAATCGCGTAAGCGGTGTCTACGCCAATTAAGAAGAAGAAGAATACTCTGACAAAGTGGTGAATTTAAAATGTTTTAAATCTAAGTATTTAGGTCATAATATATTACACACAAATACAAAAGGAAGGCTTGAAATTTCTACCCTTTCAGTTCTTCTTTTCTCTTCGCCGTCTTTATCGATTTTGCTAAAAACCTTATCAATTCGAAGTTGTTTATTAGAATAGCTTGAGCTAAAGTTAAACTGAATTGGAAAAGGCTTTATATTTTAGTTCTACTGGCGCTGCAAGAAATTTTCATGAATTAAGGAAAATTTGTTGAAAAATAAAATAACAAACACTAACTTATACTTGATTTATTTATACAAATAAAAAACATAAATAAATAAAGGCCAAGAAAACAACAAATACAAAATATTACATATTTATATCAGTTTTGGTAAAATATTGCAAATAAAGTCGATATGAAAATGACTAATAATAATTCCATATGCAGTAACGTAAACTGAAGATAAAATTTATTCGATTCTTCAGAGGTTGCAGATGCTGAGAGTTTGTAGTAAAAATTTATTCATATATTATTGATATAACTGCCAGGGTTTTGACTGTCGAGGAAATACTTTTAGTATCAATAAACTCAAGGTTTTTACGGTGCACTTATAAGGTGCCAACTCTTGTGGAGTGTTTTGCAAAAAAGTGCAGAATTTCTTCCAATTGAGTAAAGTGCTAATTGCAATAAAATAAACAAAAAACGCTAGTGAAAATATTGCGCAAGTCAATTTCTGCGGAGATTTCTGGTAGCATGAAAACTTCAGATTATCAGTCGAACAATGCATAACTGAATGATTAAAATTTTTGTACCAAAGCTTTACTGTTGTTGTTGAATTTAGGAATTGATTGCAATCACATTTGACAATTTGTTAAGATACTTATACAAGGTGTATTCCAAAGTAAACAGGACTTTTTGAATATAGCGTCCCCTGGTGGGGCATCTATATGTCGACTGGTGCATTAGAATCTGCTTTATTGTCCAGTGAGAATTTTATGACATTTCATAGATTGGAAGTGAAGTTATTGTGTTTTAAGTGTCAGTATCTTGGTGTTATCGGTGCGAAAATAAGCTTCGAACAAAGAACCAACATTAAATTTTGTTTTAAAATTGGTAAAACTTTTACCGAAACGTTTCAATTGATGAAACAAGTTTATGGCGATGATTGCCTATACCGTAGCAGAGTGACGAGTGGTTTCAAAGTTTTTAATGTGGTGGTGAGGACATAAATGACGATCAACATGTGTGGCAATCAAATTCCGTGATTACCGGAAATTCCATCAAAACTGTGCATGAATTCATAAAAATCAGCCGAAATCATCATTGAAATTCATGGAAATGGAATTGAACATCTCCAAAACATCGATTTATCGCATTTTGACCGAACATTTGGGCTAACGAAAAGTGTGCACGGTTTGCTCCGCGCAACTTGACTGACGACCAAAATTGCTCAGAATGCAACATTTCAAGGACAATTATTTGACCAAAAATCACATTTTAACCATTAACCACTCCGCGTATTCACCTGATATTGTACCGTGCGACTTCTTTCTTTTCGGAAAAATGCATTTGCCCATGAAAGGAAAGCGTTATGCAGACGCAGAGGCCATTCAATAGGCTTGCACCGGTATACTGGCGGCCATACCGGCCAACGAGCCAAAGCACTCGTTCGACATGCTTTTGGACCGTGCAAAAAGCTGTATTGAAGCAGAAAGAGACTATTTTGAATAAAATAAATTAATTTTGCCGAAAATATCATTTGTTCTGTTTTTTTTTTAAGTCCTGTTTACTTTGGAACGCACCTTGTATGTTCTCTCTTAGCTTCTTTACTTATATTTGTTTTAATTATAATCTAACTAAAGCAAGGAACTATAGCAATCATATCATACCAATATCTGTAATTTTAGTGATATAAATCCAATCAAAATATTCTGCAATACAAACAAATTTAAAGAAATGAATTTTAAAACATATGTAGATTATACATAGACACACATATTTCATTTTCGTTTATATTAAGCACATCTGATTTAGTTGCAAACAGAGTTACACCTTGAATATGCACCTAAACAGATAATAAGTATATCATTCCAGTGTAACCTTAAGCGTAAAATCAATTAATGTTTTGTATTTGCGGTAAACAAAGTGCAATTAAGTAGAAAATGCACATGCAAAGTTCATGTACAGACTCACCAAATGAGCCAGTGTGATACTATTACCGCAAAGCAATCGAATGCAAAAGAAATTGAAAATGTGCATGCATAAAAGCTTCCAACATTAACAACGCATGCTACAGTAGGATACAGCTCAAGTATATTGCTTTGCAAAGCCTACATAGCCCACACATTATCAATAAATAGAAGTGATACGAAAATAAAATACTTCAAGTAATGGATCGATTAAGTGGTCCTCATTCTTGAGGGTAGAATGCCAGTCATATTATGTAACTGATACAAAGTCGTTGGTATTTGATGATAGCTGCACACATACATACATCTACGTAGATTTCTGCTTTTAAAGAAATTTTCAAGGAACAATGCGATAGTCAGTTTTCAGTTTCACTTTCATTAGTATGCCATTGTATATGAAATAAACATAGAAGAATTCCGTTTAGAGAAGAGGACAAGTTGGGCAACGTTTGTTAACTGAACAAGTAAGGAAGGGCTAAGTTCGGGTGTCACCGAACATTTTATACTCTCGCATGGTAAAGTGATAATCGAGATTTCATTATCCGTCATTTACATATTTTTCAAATACCGTATTTGTGTAAAGTTTTATTCCGCTATCATCATTGGTTCCTAATGTTTATACTCGTATTATACAAAGAAGGCATCAGATGGAATTCAAAATAGCTTTATATTGGAAGAAGGCGTGGTTGTGAACCGATTTCAGCCATATTTCGTACATGTCATCAGGGTGTTAAGAAAATATTACATACCGAATTTCATTGAAATCGGTTAAGTAGTTCCCGAGATATGGTTCTTGGTCCATAAGTGGGCGGCGCCACGCCCATTTTCAATTTTTAAAAAAAGAATGGGTGCAGCTTCCTTCTGCCACTTCTTCCGTAAACTTTAGTGTTTCTGACGTTTTTTGTTAGTCGGTTAACGCACTTTTAGTGATTTTCAACATAACCTTTGTATGGGAGGTGGGCGTGGTTATTATCCGATTTCTTCCATTTTTGAACTGTATATGGAAATACCGGAAGAAAACGACTCTGTAGAGTTTGGTTGACATAGCTATAGCACTTTCCGAGATATGTACAAAAAACTTAGTAGGGGGCGGGCCACGCCCACTTTTCCAAAAAAATTACTTCCAAATATGTCCCTCCCTAATGCGATCCTTTGTGCCAAATTTCACTTTAATATCTTTATTTATGGCTTAGTTATGACACTTTATAGGTTTTCGGTTTCCGCCATTTTGTGGGCGTGGCAGTGGGCCGATTTTGCCCATCTTCGAACTTAACCTTCTTATGGAGCCAAGGAATACGTGTACCAAGTTTCATCATGATATCTCAATTTTTACTCAAGTTACAGCTTGCACGGACGGACGGACAGACGGACGGACAGACAGACATCCGGATTTCGACTCTACTCGTCGCCCTGATCACTTTGGTATATATAACCCTATATCTGACTCTTTTAGTTTTAGGACTTACAAACAACCGTTATGTGAACAAAACTATAATACTCTCGTTAGCAACATTGTTATATATATAGCAATATAAAAATCGTATGAAATAACGTATGAAATAACCTAGTCACAGTTGAATTTATAATATAGGACGAATTTATAATAAACCTTTGAATAATATAGAAAACAAAAAACTTTTCATACTACATATAATACCTTTTGCAGATTTATTTTTGTTGAATATAAAGTTTTCCATATAAGGATTTTAGTTTGAAAAAGGTTATAAGAACTGGAGTAGGTTCTGTGTATTTGCATTACATCTATGAGCTATATTTGTCCTATATTGGTGGTTCCTTGCAGAATTTCAGACCGATATCTTAAAAACTTAATGAGTTCGCGTATATCCAAACACCTCTACTCAAATTTTTTCGTGAATGTATTTTTTTATGGCGCTTTTCAATAAAAAAAAATCGGTCGAACATTATAGGCTTAACTATGGTTTCATAGAGCCAAAGAACTATTATTGGTTAGAGTCCCCACCTTTTAAAAATGGCTTCGCTGTAGCAATATGTACATGGCAAACTATAACTGCCTTGCTATTTCTTCGATGTTGGGTTTCCACTAGAACTTCTTGCCTAGGATGAGCCCAAGGAACTTTACTCTGTCAGCAGGCCGAAGACGCGTTACTTCCATTGTAGGTACTTTATTCTTCTTGTTGAATAAAATCTCGGTCTGGCTTTACGGAGAGGCCATTTTTAACAGCCCTTACTCACATTACGTTGTGCTTATTCGCTCCCTAATTCCACCACAATCGTTCTATCACAACGAACTTTGAAGATAAGATGCTCTCCAAGCTCCAAACTTATTGAAACCTCCAATGACTGCTTCCGACAGAATGTAAGATCTTTGACGGATCCTCAAGATGAAGTTCGCGTTTGTACTAATATATGGTATACTATATTAATTTATTATATATGGTATATATTAATTTATATTACACTTCCTTGCAACCTTATTGCGAGGACACCGATAAAGCAATAATCAGTTCGAATGCCTACAACTATCCAGTTTTGCGACAGCATATGAACTAAGGGTTGTCCAGCTATGGCCAGGCTTGCGGGGAAATTTCCCTTTCTTGTTAGCTTTGCAGTTAACAAAGATGATGGGGGCATATTGATGACCGTATAAATATATAGAATGTTAAGACATTCTATTTGATTCTATCAAATAACCAGCAAGTAAAAAAGAACATGTATTTGCTGTATTTACTTTAAGTGTGATAGCTCTCGGGAACGAATCGTTTCTAGAATAAACTATGCCAAATTGTTTAACTCTTTTACAGATGTGTATTATATATATTAGGGTGGGTCGAAAAAACATTCGTTTTGTTCTCTGAAAATTTTGTTTATAGACACTTTTAAGAAAGGCTGAACTAGCACCAATCTAAGGATAGCAAAGATAAACAGCATAGTCGCTCACCATAAAAATAGACGAACATTGATTGCACTTTATAGGATGTCTTACGGTACCTTATTGCTACCTTTCTTATATCCTTATGAAGCATCCTAAATTTTAAGAATATCTCCCAATTTAAGAAAGGTAATGTATATTCGTATGTGTGTCATAGTAGATTGTTAAAACGATAATAGAATACGATTATCCGAATACGCATATAAAACGTGAGCACACTTAATTTTATGGGATTTGTATAAAATATGTTTATTAATACTTTTGGAATGGCGAATATTATTAACCGCAATAGCTTATGCTACTTTAAATTCAATACTGCCGGTTTTTGATATATTAGAGATCTTTAGGATGGAGAAATAAATAATAAAATGTCAATACATCTATATTAGTCTTGACATATGGTGTTTATATCATAGGAAACTAGCATAAATCAAAGCTACTTTAAAATGCATAAATTTATATTTATTAAAAAGGTGAAGGTAATAAAAGTTAAAACAAATCTCTACTATTAGGGTTTATGGAAAAGGCAAAACATTTTGAAAAACAAATTTATGAAAAAATGTTTTTCCCTACAGGGATACTTGTTTGAGTCTATTTCAGGTATGCAAGTAAAAGGCAAATGCAGAGTATTGGGCATTAAATAACGTGCGAGCACGCTTTATCATTGTTGCAACAGACGGCATATTTTTCTTAAATGTAATGAAATTGGGGAGACTTTCACTGCGGCGAGAAATAAGTGGGCATAAAATATGAACTTAAGAGGATTATAAACACACCCAGACGAACAGATACCACAAAATTTGTCACAATTGAAAACCGCATAATACTCTTATACTTGCGCCTTTAGGGAAACATTTAACATTATTTTGTGGTTTTGACATACTTATTAATGTAAATATAGAATTATGTATTGTCTCTTACTCATTAATAGAGGACTATAATATATTTGTACAGAAGTGTGTAAAAAAACATCAATATATAATGAGCAGAGTTGTTCAATTTTTTTTGTGAATTGAAGAGTGAAAAATTGATAGACATATATTTTAAGTCAATGCATGAAAATAATAGGATTTCTGTGTCCAATTGGCAAATATATTTCTTGATACGACTATTGATATACATAGCTGTGACCGACTTAAAAATTATGGAATAATTTGTATATTTCTACAAGCAAGTTTAATCAAATACGAAATACAATCCTATCAACAAGCACAGTGCTCCATTCTAGAGTGCTTTACTGTATCCAGAAATTAATTTACCGCATACATAAAAAATTTAAAACACCCCTACCCCCCTCCCCCCACTGTTAATTCAAGATCTATCTACTCAAACAAACACACAGTATACAGAAATATTTTCCTTGATTGGCTAACAGTTTTTACCGAACATTCACGTTAGTAAGGAAATAAGAAACCCAATAACAAATTGCTAAATAACGGAAACAATCAAGTGATCATGAAAAATAATTGATGTATAACCACCACCTATTAGTTTTCTGGTTGTCTGGGGGTTGATGATTGCTATGGTTAGTTTTGTTGTTCCTCAACACTTTTCAGACGCAAGCCAAGAACTTACATTTTTTTCGATATATTCAAAATATACTAAAATTACAGTTTAGCTTTTAGATTTAACTGCTGTGAGTAAATTAGCCACTTCCAAATTTCAGCATTGTCTCAACTGATCTCCAGAAATGCAACAAAATACCGCAACAGCTGTTGGTTGATAACTGGCTTTTTAACGTTGCCCACTTTTTATTTTACCTTTGCATATATGCAGTTGACAGTTAAAACAAAGTTGAAGGAAAGTTTTTGAATGTTTGACACATTAAACTTTTTGAGTACCACAATGCTAAAATTTTGAATATTTGCGGAACGGAAACATAATAGATTTACAAAATTACAATAAATCATAAAGATTCTAAAAATCCATTGTTTTACAAATACTTATATTTAATAATAAAAATGTGTATCTCCTGTTGAATAAGTACAATCGGGTTACGATATACATACGATATCTTTGGGTTTAGTGAATTTGGCAGTAGGCTGCTTCCGTACGGCCAAACTTAGAACAGTGCATACATATTTCACCTAAATCAGATTATTCTAATAGTGCTAAATAAAACCATCCATTCTATTCAAAAATCAATGCATTTATTTTACACCTTAAATAAGTACATATGGCTTTTATGATATTCATTTTTAAAGAGTACACTATGTTATTTATCCTCATGCAAAGTGCATATAACTAAAAGAGATAAAATCAACGCTGTCATCATCAAAAATATGCCCAAAGACAAGCATGGGAAACCTCTCATCAAGGATAAATCGAAAGTTCGCAGAGAAAAAGAGAAATGCAGACAAGAAGTGCTTCGCAAACGGTTAGATGATACCAATTTGTTAGCGTTTTCATTCGATGGCAGAAAAGATGATACTTTAACGATAGATAAAATTGATGAGAAGTTTCATACTAGGATGGTAAAAGAACCTTATCTTGTTATTTTGAGAGAACCCAATTCTGAATTGATTGGTTACGTAAGACTGGAACATGAAACCGCTGAATACAAACAACCAAATTAAATGGTTTTTTCAACAATAAAAATTTATCACTGGATACATTAATTGGAATATGCACTGACGGTGAGCCAACAAACACTGGCCCACACGGTGGAATTATACGACGATTCGAATCGCTGTTAAAAAGACCATTGCATTGGTTTGTTTGCCTTCCACACTTCAACGAACTTCCGTTTCGGCATTTGTTTGAAGCTTTGGATAAATCAACCAGCACTGGACCAAGATCGGCAACTGGAAAACTGAGCCGTCAAATCGAAACTTGTGAAACTCTTCCGGTAAGTTATTGCTATCACTCATTTATTATAATTGTCAACCATTTTTAATTATTTTATTATTATATATTTTTAGGTGGTGGACGGCTTCCAGAAAATTGAGTTGCAAAATATGCCCCCTGCTCCAGAAAAAAAAAGAATTTTCCACCGATTCGAAGTACTTATACGACATGGCCCATGCAATTTCTAACATGGTTCCGGTGGATCTGGCTAACATCAAACCAGGGAAAATTGTACAATCTCGGTGGCTCACCAAGGCCGCTAGATTATTGCGATTATATGTGACAACGGAAAATCCAGATGCAAATTTAAGAATTCTGGTTGAATTTATAATTAAATGTTATGTGCCAATGTACTTCAATATCAAGTATTACAGCTCTGTCGTGTACGGCAGTGCATTATTTTCTAGAACCTCGTTTACGCAAAATTGTCAATCAAGTAATTAAAGATAATTCATTTTATGCGCATTCGGAAAATATCTTGTCTTCAATGTTGTTTGATGATAGGAAAGAAAAGCGCGACTGTGCCATCAAGAAAATTCTACCTGATCGAAACGATGTTGACGAGCCAATGGAACTTAGAGTTTATAAAAAACCAGATATAAACTTTAATTGCACAAGTTATACGGAAATGATCAATTTGAATGATATAAATATCGTATTTGAAACACCATTCACGCGAAGCATTCCGTACGATACATTGAAGGAATATTTAAATCAAGATGATCCACCGTTTAATGATCCAAAAATTCCATCACACATACAAGGAACGGAACGACATGTTCAATTGCTAGCTAGCGTTTCCAAACGGGTTATACCGGAAAATGAAGAGGCTGTTATGGCGACGACATTAGAGAGCCGTGCGAAATTGCCCAGACTTGAAAGTAAAAAATACTTCAAACAATAATTTTTTTTAGTTTATTTTCTATAACTCAATTAAATTAATTTTTTTCATTTACATATGTTCTGACTAAATAAATTTCTTAAGAGAAAAAATAGATATTATTATAAATAAATAAATAAAAATAAAGAACAACATAGCCATTTATCTGATTTTTTCATGTAAAGGCCAAAAATGGTGATTTTTTGAAATGATTGTATGGGGAAGCCCCCAGGGGAGTTCCAGGGGGTGTGCCACTGGCATGGGTGCAAAGTTAGTGGGGGTCGGTCATACATTTGGACTCGATTGGATCACTCTAAATGGGTCAATGTGGGATTTTTCAAAATTTGCCCCTACCCAAAAGTTCGACCCAAATTGGGGGACATCAAAATTTGTTTTAGAGGTATGGTTCCTTCGGCAAAGTATCTTATTTTGATCCCTAGAATATGATTTTCATAGAGCAATGGGCGATTTTTAAATCAAGCCGCCCTAATATACATATATATCACAAAAAACTTTTAACCCGTGAATTATTAGACTTCAATAGTGTGCAACATAAAATTCTGAAAAAAAAATATTCATTACCATCTTGCAAAAGTCTGTAAATTATGTTTTTTATACAATATACAAGAAATGTAAATTCAATAGTAGTAGATACACAACTTTTTTAGGATTCCGTTATTTTTTATGATAATACTGTCAATGTAAAAAGCCATGTAAGTTACCCTATTCACATTATGTTTTAATATTAATAATGTCTAATAAATTAATAAATCTTAGTCAGTTGTAAATGACAAATATCGAACATAATGTTAGTATTGTATTAAAGTGAGGTCACTATAAATATCTACATACTAATTTGAATTATTACGTATAATTCCCTTCTATGCAGAATATTTTTGTAATCATAATTTATATGTTAGCAATTTATTAGTTCTGTGTCGACACTTCTACAATTTATCATATGAATAAATAACCGATGCACAGTGGCATTTCGGCGGAAAAAATAGGATTTTTCCACTTTCCAATTTCAAAACTTTAATGATTTTGTTTTGTAAAGAAATATTTAGATAAGAAAAATTCAACAAGGTTTTTTATAAAAAGTGAAATTTTATAGTTAAAAAAACTAACAGAAGTCGACGGAAAGTTATTCAATAAAATCAGATTAAAATTATTGTCCAAATAAAGAATTTTTTTTGTGTGTAAGTTTATAGCTATGGCTTTTCTTTTATTTTTTAGTGAAAATATAGCACCTAATTGTTTATAAAAAAAAAATTTATTGAAATTGGCAAAGTAAGCTAATTTTTATAATTTTTCAAAAATTATACTAAAAAATATCAACTTTTCATTTTTTGATAGAAAAAAACTTTATGTGCTTTGCCTTGCATTTTTTGATGGAAAAAACTTTATGTGCTTTGCCTTGCTTAGCCCTTTTACTATAAAAAAATGAAAGTTCCGAGTCTGTACTTTCAATTAAAGACAAAAAAACAACCGCCAATTACCGTCACTTTTAGTAACATCGATTTTAATTTCAAAAGTCACTTCCAATATTTCAAACAAATGGTCAATAAGACAAAAAATGTAGTATGCTTTCAGGCCTATATTGATTCTTCAATTGTATTAGCATTAATAATTGATACTGATTTAACAAAGATGCAATACAATACCATAAGAAATGTTTTGCAATCTGAAGGGTATAATATTCTTCCACCTTACAACAAGCTATCGACTGAAAAAGAAAAATGCTATCCAGAAAACATTAATGTAACGGAAATAAGCGCTTCAGTCAATCTTCAAAGTTTGCTGGACCACACAACAAATCGAATTTTTGAACAGAAACATTGGAGTCACTGTCGCCGTGCAACTATGCAGAATAGGGTGTCCGTTATTTACCAAATTGATTATTTTTGACGAGACGCCCCCTACGCTTTTGGTTTTCCATCTAAAAAAAAA